>NW_027275190.1:0-65717 GCF_030028105.1 Mobula birostris
GCTTGATCTTGTAGACAGGCTTGGGATGTTGAGGCTTGAGCTTGTATACAGGTTTTGCGGTCTTGACGCTTCAGGTTGCAGACAGGCTTGGGGTCTTGTGGCTTGAGCTTGGAGACAGGCTTGGGTCTTGAGGCTTGAGCTTGCAGACAGGCATGTGGTCTTGAGGCTGGAGCTTGGAGACAGGCTGGGGTTCTTGACACTGGAGCTTGGAGACAGGCTCGGGGTCTTGAGCTTGAGCTTGGAGACAGGCTCGGGGTCTTGAGGCTTGAGCTTGGCGACAGGCCTGGGGTCTTGAGGCTTGAGCTTGGAGACAGGCTCGGGTTCTTGAGGCTTGAGGTTGGAGACAGGTTTGGGTCTTGAGGTTTGAGCTTGGAGACAGGCTTGTGTATTGAGGCTTGAGCTTGGAGAGAGCTTGGGGTCATGAGGTTTGATCTTGGAGACAGGCCTGGGGTCTTGAGGCTTGAGCTTGGAGACAGGCTGGGGTCTTGAGGCTTGAGCATGAAGATAGCGTGGGGTCTTGAGGCTTGAGCTTGCGGAGAGGCTTGGGTCTTGAGGCTTGAGCTTGGAGAGAAGCTTGGGGTCATGAGGTTTGATCTTGGAGACAGGCTTGGGGTGTTGAGGCTTGAGCTTGAGACAGGCTTGGGGTGTTGAGGCTTGATCTTGTAGACAGGCTTGGGATGTTGATTCTTGAGCTTGTATACAGGTTTGCTGTCTTGACGCTTCAGGTTGCAGACAGGCTTGGGGTCTTGTGGCTTGAGCTTGGAGACAGGCTTGGGGTCTTGAGGCTTGAGCTTGCAGACAGGCATGTGGTCTTGAGGCTGGAGCTTGGAGACAGGCTGGGGTTCTTGACACTGGAGCTTCGAGACAGGCTTGGGGCCTTGAGGCTTGAGCATGAAGATAGCGTAGGGTCTTGAGGCTTGAGCTTGCAGAGAGGCTTGGGTCTTGAGGCTTGAGCTTGGAGACATACTTGGGGTCTTGAGGCTTGAGCTTGGAGATAGGTTTGAGCTTGGGACACAGGTTTGGGGTTTTCAGGCTAGAGCTTGAGACAGGCTTGGGGTATCGTGGCTTGAGCTTGGAGAAAGGCTCGGGGTCTTGAGGCTTGAGCTTGGAGACAGGCTTTGGGACTTGAGGCTTGAGCTTGGAGACAGGCTTGCGGTCTTGTGGCTTGAGGTTGGAGACAGGCTTGGGGTCTTGAGGCTTGAGCTTGCAGACAGGCATGTGGTCTTGAGGCTGGAGCTTGGAGACAGGCTGGGGTTCTTGACACTGGAGCTTCGAGACAGGCTTGGGGCCTTGAGGCTTGAGCATGAAGATAGCGTAGGGTCTTGAGGCTTGAGCTTGCAGAGAGGCTTGGGTCTTGAGGCTTGAGCTTGGAGACATACTTGGGGGTCTTGAGGCTTGAGCTTGGAGATAGGTTTGAGCTTGGACACAGGTTTGGGGTTTTCAGGCTAGAGCTTTGAGACAGGCTTGGGGTATCGTGGCTTGAGCTTGGAGAAAGGCTCGGGGTCTTGAGGCTTGAGCTTGGAGACAGGCTTTGGGACTTGAGGCTTGAGCTTGGAGACAGGCTTGCGGTCTTGTGGCTTGAGGTTGGAGACAGGCTTGGGGTCTTGAGGCTTGAGCTTGCAGACAGGCATGTGGTCTTGAGGCTGGAGCTTGGATACAGTCTGGGGTTCTTGACACTGGAGCTTGGAGACAGGCTGGGGTCTTGAGGCTTGAGCTTAGCGACAGGCTGGGGTCTTTAGGCTTGAGCTTGGAGACAGGCTTGGGGTCTTGAGGCTTGGGCTTGGAGACAGGCTTGGATCCTGAGGCTTGAGCTTTTAGACAAGCTGGGGGTCTTGAGGCTTGAGATTGAGACAGGCTTAGTAGTCTATGCTAGAGTTTAGAGGACAGGCTCGGGGTCTCGAGGCTTAAGCTTGGAGACAGGCTTGTAGTCTTGAGGCTTGAGCTTGGATACAGGCTTGGGGTCTTGAGGCTTGAGCTTGGAGTCAGGCTTGGGGTCTTGAGGCTGGAGCTTGGAGACAGGCTGGGGTTCTTGACACTGGGAGCTTGGAGACAGGCTCGGGGTCTTGAGGCTTGAGCTTGGAGGACAGGCTCGGAGTCTTGAGGCTTGAGCTTGGCGACAGGCCTGGTGTCTTGAGGCTTGAGCTTGGAGACAGGCTCGGGTTCTTGAGTCTTGAGGTTGGAGACAGGTTTGGGGTCTTGAGGTTTGAGCTTGGAGACAGGCTTGGGTCTTGAGGCTTGAGTTTGCAGACAGGCTTGGGGTGTTGAGGCTTGAGCTTGGAGACAGGCTTGGGGTGTTGAGGCTTGATCTTAGAGACTGGCTTGGGATGTTTGAGGCTTCAGCTTGGAGACAGGCTGGGGGTCTTGAGGCTTGAGCTTGGAGAGCGGCTGGACGTCTTGAGTCTTGAGCTTGGAGACAGGCTTGGGGTCTTGAGGCTTGAGCTTGTATACAGGCTTGGGGTCTTGAGGCTTCAGGTTGGAGACAGGCTTGGGGTCTTCAGCTTGAAGAGAGTCTTGGGGTCTTGAGGCTTGAGCTTGCAGACAGGCATGTGGTCTTGAGGCTGGAGCTTGGAGACAGGCTTGGGGTCTTGAGGCTTGGGCTTGGAGACAGGCTTGTTGTCTTGAGGCATGAGCTTGGTGACAGGCTCAGGGTCTTGAGGCTTCAGCTTGGAGACAGGCTTGGGGTCTTGATGCTTGAGCTTGGAGAGAGGCTCGGGGTCTTGAGGCTTGAGCTTGGAGACAGGCTTGAGGTCTTGAGTCTTGAGCTTGGAGACCAGCTTGGGGTCTTGAGGCTTGAGCTGGAGACAGGCTCGGGTTCCTGAGGCTTGAGTTTGGAGATAGGTTTGGGGTCATGAGGCTTGATCTTGGAGACGGGCTTGGGGTCTTGAGGCTTGAGCTTGGAGACAGGCAGGGGGTCTTGCGGCTTGAGCTGGCGACAGGGCTCGGGGTCTTGAGGCTTGAACTTGGATACAGGCTCGGGGTCTTGAGGCTTGAACTTGGATACAGGCTTGGGGTCTTGAGGCTTGAGCATGAAGATAGCGTGGGGTCTTGAGGCTTGAGCTTGCAGAGAGGCTTGGGTCTTGAGGCTTGAGCTTGGAGACATACTTGGGGTCTTGAGGCTTGAGCTTGCAGACAGGCATGTGGTCCTGAGGCTGGAGCTTGGAGACAGGCTGGGGTTCTTGACACTGGAGCATGGAGACAGGCTCGGGGTCTTGAGGCTTGAGCTTGGAGACAGGCTCGGGGTCTTGAGGCTTGAGCTTGGCGACAGGCCTGGGGTCTTGAGGCTTGAGTTGGAGACAGGCTCGGGTTCTTGAGGCTTGAGGTTGGAGACAGGTTTGGGGTCTTGAGGTTTGAGCTTGGAGACAGGCTTGGGGTCTTGAGGCTTGAGTTTGGAGACAGGCTTGGGGTGTTGAGGCTTGATCTTGGAGACAGGCTTGGGATGGTGGGGCTTGAGTTTGAGACAGGCTGGGGGTCTTGAGGCTTGAGCTTGGAGAGCGGCTGGAGGTCTTGAGGCTTGAGCTTGTATACAGGCCTTGGGGTCTTGAGCTTCAGGTTGGAGACAGGCTTGGGGTCCTTCAGCTTGGAGACAGTCTTGGGGTCTTGAGGCTTGAGCTTGCATACAGGCATGTGGTCTTGAGGCTGAGCTTGGAGACAGGCTTGGGTCTTGAGGCTTGGGCTTGGAGGCAGGGTTGTTGTCTTGAGGCATGAGCTTGGTGACAGGCTCGGGGTCTTGAGGCTTGAGCTTGGAGACAGGCTTGGGGTCTTGAAGCTTGAGCTTGGAGCAGGCTCAGGGTCTTGAGGCTTGAGCTTGGAGACAGGCTTGAGGTCTTGAGGCTTGAGATTGGAGACAGGCTTGGGGTCTTGAGGCTTGAGCTTGGAGACAGGCTCGGGTTCTTGAGGCTTGAGCTTGGAGACAGGTTTGGGGTCATGAGCTTGATCTTGGAGACGGGCTTGGGGTCTTGAGGCTGGAGCTTGGATACAGTCTGGGGTTCTTGACACTGAGCTTGGAGACAGGCTTGAGGTCTTGAGGCTTGGGCTTGGAGACAGGCTTGTTGTCTTGAGGCATGAGCTTGGTGACAGGCTCGGGTCTTGAGGCTTGAGCTTGGAGACAGGCCTTGGGGTCTTGAGACTTGAGCTTGGAGACAGGCGCGGGGTCTTGAGGTTTGAGTTTGGAGACAGGCTTGGGGTATTGAAGCTTGTGCTTTGACACAGGCTTGGGTCTCGAGGCTTGTGTTTGGAGACAGAGTCGGGGTCTTGAGGCTTAAGATTGCCGACAGGCTTGAGGTAGTGAGGCTTGAGCTTGGAGACAGCTTGGGGTGTTGAGGCTTGATCTTGTAGACAGGCTTGGGATGTTGAGGCTTGAGCTTGTATACAGGTTTGCGGTCTTGACGCTTCAGGGTTACAGACAGGCTTGGGGTCTTGTGGCTTGAGCTTGGAGACAGGCTTGGGGTCTTGAGGCTTGAGCTTGCAGACAGGCATGTGGTCTTGAGGCTGGAGCTTGGAGACAGGCTGGGGTTCTTGACACTGGAGCTTCGAGACAGGCTTGGCGTCTTGAGGCTTGAGCATGAAGATAGCGTGGGGTCTTGAGGCTTGAGCTTGCGGAGAGGCTTGGGTCTTGAGGCTTGAGCTTGGAGACATACTTGGGGTCTTGAGGCTTGAGCTTGGATACAGGCTTGGGGTCTTGAGGCTTGAGCATGAAGATAGCGTGGGGTCTTGAGGCTTGAGCTTGCGGAGAGGCTTGGGTCTTGAGGCTTGAGCTTGGAGACATACTTGGGGTCTTGAGGCTTGAGCTTGGAGATAGGTTTGAGCTTGGACACAGGTTTGGGGGTTTTCAGGCTAGAGCTTTGAGACAGGCTTGGGGTATCGTGGCTTGAGCTTGGAGAAAGGCTCGGGGTCTTGAGGCTTGAGCTTGGAGACAGGCTTTGGGACTTGAGGCTTGAGCTTGGAGACAGGCTTGCGGTCTTGTGGCTTGAGGTTGGAGACAGCTTGGGGTCTTGAGGCTTGAGCTTGCAGACAGGCATGTGGTCTTGAGGCTGAGCCTGGATACAGTCTGGGGTTCTTGACACTGGAGCTTGGAGACAGGCTGGGGGTCTTGAGGCTTGAGCTTAGCGACAGGCTGGGGTCTTTAGGCTTGAGCTTGGAGACAAGGCTTGGGGTCTTGAGGCTTGGGCTTGGAGACAGGCTTGGGATCCTGAGGCTTGAGCTTTTAGACAAGCTGGGGGTCTTGAGGCTTGAGATTGGAGACAGGCTTAGTAGTCTATGCTAGAGTTTAGAGACAGGCTCGGGGTCTCGAGCTTGAGCTTGGAGACAGGCTTGTAGTCTTGAGGCTTGAGCTTGGATACAGGCTTGGGGTCTTGGGGCTTGAGCTTGGAGTCAGGCTTGGGGTCTTGAGGCTTGAGCTTGGAGACAGTCTCGGGGTCTTGAGGCTTGAGCTTGGATACAGGCTCGGGTTCTTGAGGCTTCAACTTG
Source organism: Mobula birostris (assembly GCF_030028105.1). Lineage (NCBI taxonomy): Eukaryota > Metazoa > Chordata > Chondrichthyes > Myliobatiformes > Myliobatidae > Mobula > Mobula birostris. The sequence goes on from NW_027275190.1 coordinate 5,467, forward strand.
GAGACAGGTTTTGGGTCTTGAGGCTTGAGCTTGGCGACAGACTTGAGGTATTGAGGCTTGAGCTTGGAGAGAAGCTTGGGGTCATGAGGTTTGATCTTGGAGACAGGCTTGGGGTGTTGAGGCTTGAGCTTGGAGACAGGCTTGGGGTGTTGAGGCTTGATCTTGTAGAGAGTCTTGGGATGTTGAGGCTTGAGCTTGTATACAGGTTTGCGGTCTTGACGCTTCAGGTTGCAGACAGGCTTGGGGTCTTGTGGCTTGAGCTTGGAGACAGGCTTGGGGTCTTGAGGCTTGAGCTTGCAGACAGGCATGTGGTCTTGAGGCTGGAGCTTGTAGACAGGCTGGGGTTCTTGACACTGGAGCTTGGAGACAGGCTCGGGGTCTTGAGGCTTGATCTTGGAGACAGGCTTGGGATGGTGGGGCTTGAGGTTGGAGACAGGCTGGGGGTCTTGAGGCTTGAGCTTGGAGAGCGGCTGGAGGTCTGAGGCTTGAGCTTGTATACAGGCTTGGGGTCTTGAGGCTTCAGGTTGGAGACAGGCTTGGGGTCTTCAGCTTGGAGACAGTCTTGGGGTCTTGAGGCTTGAGCTTGCATACAGGCATGTGGTCTTGAGGCTGGAGCTTGAGACAGGCTTGGGGTCTTGAGGCTTGGGCTTGGAGGCAGGGTTGTTGTCTTGAGGCATGAGCTTGGTGACAGGCTCGGGGTCTTGAGGCTTGAGCTTGGAGACAGGCTTGGGGTCTTGAAGCTTGAGCTTGGAGCAGGCTCGGGGTCTTGAGGCTTGAGCTTGGAGACAGGCTTGAGGTCTTGAGGCTTGAGATTGGAGACAGGTTTGGGGTCATGAGGCTTGATCTTGGAGACGGGCTTGGGGTCTTGAGGCTGGAGCTTGGATACAGTCTGGGGTTCTTGACACTGGAGCTTGGAGACAGGCTTGAGGTCTTGAGGCTTGGGCTTGGAGACAGGCTTGTTGTCTTGAGGCATGAGCTTGGTGACAGGCTCGGGGTCTTGAGGCTTGAGCTTGGAGACAGGCTTGGGGTCTTGAGACTTGAGCTTGGAGACAGGCGCGGGGTCTTTAGGCTTGAGCTTGGAGACAGGCTTGAGGTCTTGAGGCTTGATCTTGGAGACAGGCTTGGGGTCTTGAGGCTTGAGCTTGGTGACAGGCTCGGGCTCTTGAGGCTTGAGCTTGGAAACAGGCTTGGGGTCTTGAGGATTGGGCTTAGAGACAGGCTTGTGGTCTTGACGCTTGAGCTTGGAGTGAGGATTGGTGTCTTGAGGCTTGAGCTTGGAGTGAGGCTTGGGGTCTTGAGGCTTGAGCTTTGTGTGAAGCTTGGGGACTTGAGGCTTGAGCTTGGAGACTGGCTTGGTGTCTTGAGGCTTGAGCTTGTAGACAGGCTCGGGGTCTGAGGCTTGAGCTTGGAGACAGGCTCCGGCTCTTCAGGCTTGAGCTTGGAGACCGGCTTGGGGTGTTGAGGCTTGAGCTTCGATTACAGGCTGGGGGTCTTGTGGCTTGAGCTTGGAGACAGGCTTGGGGTCTTGAGGCTTGAGCTTGCAGACAGGCATGTGGTCTTGAGGCTGGAGCTTGGAGACAGGCTGGGGTTCTTGACACTGGAGCATGGAGACAGGCTCGGGGTCTTGAGGCTTGAGCTTGGAGACAGGCTCGGGGTCTTGAGGCTTGAGCTTGGCGACAGGCCTGGGGTCTTGAGGCTTGAGCTTGGAGACAGGCTCGGGGTCTTGAGGCTTGAGCTTGGCGACAGGCCTGGGGTCTTGAGGCTTGAGCTTGGAGACAGGCTTGAGGTATTGAGGCTTGAGCTTGGAGAGAAGCTTGGGGTCATGCGGTTTGATCTTGGAGACAGGCTTGGGGTGTTGAGGCTTGAGCTTGGAGACAGGCTTGGGGTGTTGAGGCTTGATCTTGTAGACAGGCTTGGGATGTTGAGGCTTGAGCTTGTATACAGGTTTGCGGTCTTGACGCTTCAGGTTGCAGACAGGCTTGGGGTCTTGTGGCTTGAGCTTGGAGACAGGCTTGGGGTCTTGAGGCTTGAGCTTGCAGACAGGCATGTGGTCCTGAGGCTGGAGCTTGGAGACAGGCTGGGGTTCTTGACACTGGAGCATGGAGACAGGCTCGGGGTCTTGAGGCTTGAGCTTGGAGACAGGCTCGGGGTCTTGAGGCTTGAGCTTGGCGACAGGCCTGGGGTCTTGAGGCTTGAGCTTGGAGACAGGCTCGGGTTCTTGAGGCTTGAGGTTGGAGACAGGTTTGGGGTCTTGAGGTTTGAGCTTGGAGACAGGCTTGGGTCTTGAGGCTTGAGTTTGGAGACAGGCTTGGGGTGTTGAGGCTTGATCTTGGAGACAGGCTTGGGATGGTGGGGCTTGAGTTTGGAGACAGGCTGGGGGTCTTGAGGCTTGAGCTTGGAGAGCGGCTGGAGGTCTTGAGGCTTGAGCTTGTATACAGGCTTGGGGTCTTGAGGCTTCAGGTTGGAGACAGGCTTGGGGTCTTCAGCTTGGAGACAGTCTTGGGGTCTTGAGGCTTGAGCTTGCATACAGGCATGTGGTCTTGAGGCTGGAGCTTGGAGACAGGCTTGGGGTCTTGAGGCTTGGGCTTGGAGGCAGGGTTGTTGTCTTGAGGCATGAGCTTGGTGACAGGCTCGGGGTCTTGAGGCTTGAGCTTGGAGACAGGCTTGGGGTCTTGAAGCTTGAGCTTGGAGCAGGCTCAGGGTCTTGAGGCTTGAGCTTGGAGACAGGCTTGAGGTCTTGAGGCTTGAGATTGGAGACAGGCTTGGGGTCTTGAGGCTTGAGCTTGGAGACAGGCTCGGGTTCTTGAGGCTTGAGCTTGGAGACAGGTTTGGGGTCATGAGGCTTGATCTTGGAGACGGGCTTGGGGTCTTGAGGCTGGAGCTTGGATACAGTCTGGGGTTCTTGACACTGGAGCTTGGAGACAGGCTTGAGGTCTTGAGGCTTGGGCTTGGAGACAGGCTTGTTGTCTTGAGGCATGAGCTTGGTGACAGGCTCGGGGTCTTGAGGCTTGAGCTTGGAGACAGGCTTGGGGTCTTGAGACTTGAGCTTGGAGACAGGCGCGGGGTCTTGAGGTTTGAGTTTGGAGACAGGCTTGGGGTATTGAAGCTTGTGCTTTGACACAGGCTTGGGTCTCGAGGCTTGTGTTTGGAGACAGAGTCGGGGTCTTGAGGCTTAAGATTGCCGACAGGCTTGAGGTAGTGAGGCTTGAGCTTGGAGACAGGCTTGGGGTGTTGAGGCTTGATCTTGTAGACAGGCTTGGGATGTTGAGGCTTGAGCTTGTATACAGGTTTGCGGTCTTGACGCTTCAGGTTACAGACAGGCTTGGGGTCTTGTGGCTTGAGCTTGGAGACAGGCTTGGGGTCTTGAGGCTTGAGCTTGCAGACAGGCATGTGGTCTTGAGGCTGGAGCTTGGAGACAGGCTGGGGTTCTTGACACTGGAGCTTCGAGACAGGCTTGGGGTCTTGAGGCTTGAGCATGAAGATAGCGTGGGGTCTTGAGGCTTGAGCTTGCGGAGAGGCTTGGGTCTTGAGGCTTGAGCTTGGAGACATACTTGGGGTCTTGAGGCTTGAGCTTGGATACAGGCTTGGGGTCTTGAGGCTTGAGCATGAAGATAGCGTGGGGTCTTGAGGCTTGAGCTTGCGGAGAGGCTTGGGTCTTGAGGCTTGAGCTTGGAGACATACTTGGGGTCTTGAGGCTTGAGCTTGGAGATAGGTTTGAGCTTGGACACAGGTTTGGGGTTTTCAGGCTAGAGCTTTGAGACAGGCTTGGGGTATCGTGGCTTGAGCTTGGAGAAAGGCTCGGGGTCTTGAGGCTTGAGCTTGGAGACAGGCTTTGGGACTTGAGGCTTGAGCTTGGAGACAGGCTTGCGGTCTTGTGGCTTGAGGTTGGAGACAGGCTTGGGGTCTTGAGGCTTGAGCTTGCAGACAGGCATGTGGTCTTGAGGCTGGAGCTTGGATACAGTCTGGGGTTCTTGACACTGGAGCTTGGAGACAGGCTGGGGGTCTTGAGGCTTGAGCTTAGCGACAGGCTGGGGGTCTTTAGGCTTGAGCTTGGAGACAGGCTTGGGGTCTTGAGGCTTGGGCTTGGAGACAGGCTTGGGATCCTGAGGCTTGAGCTTTTAGACAAGCTGGGGGTCTTGAGGCTTGAGATTGGAGACAGGCTTAGTAGTCTATGCTAGAGTTTAGAGACAGGCTCGGGGTCTCGAGGCTTGAGCTTGGAGACAGGCTTGTAGTCTTGAGGCTTGAGCTTGGATACAGGCTTGGGGTCTTGAGGCTTGAGGTTGGAGTCAGGCTTGGGGTCTTGAGGCTTGAGCTTGGAGACAGTCTCGGGGTCTTGAGGCTTGAGCTTGGATACAGGCTCGGGTTCTTGAGGCTTCAACTTGGAGACAGGTTTGGGGTCTTGAGGCTTGAGCTTGGCGACAGACTTGAGGTATTGAGGCTTGAGCTTGGAGAGAAGCTTGGGGTCATGAGGTTTGATCTTGGAGACAGGCTTGGGGTGTTGAGGCTTGAGCTTGGAGACAGGCTTGGGGTGTTGAGGCTTGATCTTGTAGAGAGTCTTGGGATGTTGAGGCTTGAGCTTGTATACAGGTTTGCGGTCTTGACGCTTCAGGTTGCAGACAGGCTTGGGGTCTTGTGGCTTGAGCTTGGAGACAGGCTTGGGGTCTTGAGGCTTGAGCTTGCAGACAGGCATGTGGTCTTGAGGCTGGAGCTTGTAGACAGGCTGGGGTTCTTGACACTGGAGCTTGGAGACAGGCTCGGGGTCTTGAGGCTTGATCTTGGAGACAGGCTTGGGATGGTGGGGCTTGAGGTTGGAGACAGGCTGGGGGTCTTGAGGCTTGAGCTTGGAGAGCGGCTGGAGGTCTTGAGGCTTGAGCTTGTATACAGGCTTGGGGTCTTGAGGCTTCAGGTTGGAGACAGGCTTGGGGTCTTCAGCTTGGAGACAGTCTTGGGGTCTTGAGGCTTGAGCTTGCATACAGGCATGTGGTCTTGAGGCTGGAGCTTGGAGACAGGCTTGGGGTCTTGAGGCTTGAGCTTGGAGTCAGGCTTGGGGTCTTGAGGCTTGAGCTTGGAGACAGTCTCGGGGTCTTGAGGCTTGAGCTTGGATACAGGCTCGGGTTCTTGAGGCTTCAACTTGGAGACAGGTTTGGGGTCTTGAGGCTTGAGCTTGGCGACAGACTTGAGGTATTGAGGCTTGAGCTTGGAGAGAAGCTTGGGGTCATGAGGTTTGATCTTGGAGACAGGCTTGGGGTGTTGAGGCTTGAGCTTGGAGACAGGCTTGGGGTGTTGAGGCTTGATCTTGTAGAGAGTCTTGGGATGTTGAGGCTTGAGCTTGTATACAGGTTTGCGGTCTTGACGCTTCAGGTTGCAGACAGGCTTGGGGTCTTGTGGCTTGAGCTTGGAGACAGGCTTGGGGTCTTGAGGCTTGAGCTTGCAGACAGGCATGTGGTCTTGAGGCTGGAGCTTGTAGACAGGCTGGGGTTCTTGACACTGGAGCTTGGAGACAGGCTCGGGGTCTTGAGGCTTGATCTTGGAGACAGGCTTGGGATGGTGGGGCTTGAGGTTGGAGACAGGCTGGGGGTCTTGAGGCTTGAGCTTGGAGAGCGGCTGGAGGTCTTGAGGCTTGAGCTTGTATACAGGCTTGGGGTCTTGAGGCTTCAGGTTGGAGACAGGCTTGGGGTCTTCAGCTTGGAGACAGTCTTGGGGTCTTGAGGCTTGAGCTTGCATACAGGCATGTGGTCTTGAGGCTGGAGCTTGGAGACAGGCTTGGGGTCTTGAGGCTTGGGCTTGGAGGCAGGGTTGTTGTCTTGAGGCATGAGCTTGGTGACAGGCTCGGGGTCTTGAGGCTTGAGCTTGGAGACAGGCTTGGGGTCTTGAAGCTTGAGCTTGGAGCAGGCTCGGGGTCTTGAGGCTTGAGCTTGGAGACAGGCTTGAGGTCTTGAGGCTTGAGATTGGAGACAGGCTTGGGGTCTTGAGGCTTGAGCTTGGAGACAGGCTCGGGTTCTTGAGGCTTGAGCTTGGAGACAGGTTTGGGGTCATGAGGCTTGATCTTGGAGACGGGCTTGGGGTCTTGAGGCTGGAGCTTGGATACAGTCTGGGGTTCTTGACACTGGAGCTTGGAGACAGGCTTGAGGTCTTGAGGCTTGGGCTTGGAGACAGGCTTGTTGTCTTGAGGCATGAGCTTGGTGACAGGCTCGGGGTCTTGAGGCTTGAGCTTGGAGACAGGCTTGGGGTCTTGAGACTTGAGCTTGGAGACAGGCGCGGGGTCTTTAGGCTTGAGCTTGGAGACAGGCTGGAGGTCTTGAGGCTTGAGCTTGTATACAGGCTTGGGGTCTTGAGGCTTCAGGTTGGAGACAGGCTTGGGGTCTTCAGCTTGAGCTTGGAGACAGGCTCGGGTTCTTGAGGCTTGAGGTTGGAGACAGGTTTGGGTCTTGAGGTTTGAGCTTGGAGACAGGCTTGAGGTATTGAGGCTTGAGCTTGGAGAGAAGCTTGGGGTCATGCGGTTTGATCTTGGAGACAGGCTTGGGGTGTTGAGGCTTGAGCTTGGAGACAGGCTTGGGGTGTTGAGGCTTGATCTTGTAGACAGGCTTGGGATGTTGAGGCTTGAGCTTGTATACAGGTTTGCGGTCTTGACGCTTCAGGTTGCAGACAGGCTTGGGGTCTTGTGGCTTGAGCTTGGAGACAGGCTTGGGGTCTTGAGGCTTGAGCTTGCAGACAGGCATGTGGTCCTGAGGCTGGAGCTTGGAGACAGGCTGGGGTTCTTGACACTGGAGCATGGAGACAGGCTCGGGGTCTTGAGGCTTGAGCTTGGAGACAGGCTCGGGGTCTTGAGGCTTGAGCTTGGCGACAGGCCTGGGGTCTTGAGGCTTGAGCTTGGAGACAGGCTCGGGTTCTTGAGGCTTGAGGTTGGAGACAGGTTTGGGGTCTTGAGGTTTGAGCTTGGAGACAGGCTTGGGGTCTTGAGGCTTGAGTTTGGAGACAGGCTTGGGGTGTTGAGGCTTGATCTTGGAGACAGGCTTGGGATGGTAGGGCTTGAGTTTGGAGACAGGCTGGGGGTCTTGAGGCTTGAGCTTGGAGAGCGGCTGGAGGTCTTGAGGCTTGAGCTTGTATACAGGCTTGGGGTCTTGAGGCTTCAGGTTGGAGACAGGCTTGGGGTCTTCAGCTTGGAGACAGTCTTGGGGTCTTGAGGCTTGAGCTTGCATACAGGCATGTGGTCTTGAGGCTGGAGCTTGGAGACAGGCTTGGGGTCTTGAGGCTTGGGCTTGGAGGCAGGGTTGTTGTCTTGAGGCATGAGCTTGGTGACAGGCTCGGGGTCTTGAGGCTTGAGCTTGGAGACAGGCTTGGGGTCTTGAAGCTTGAGCTTGGAGCAGGCTCGGGGTCTTGAGGCTTGAGCTTGGAGACAGGCTTGAGGTCTTGATGCTTGAGATTGGAGACAGGCTTGGGGTCTTGAGGCTTGAGCTTGGAGACAGGCTCGGGTTCTTGAGGCTTGAGCTTGGAGACAGGTTTGGGGTCATGAGGCTTGATCTTGGAGACGGGCTTGGGGTCTTGAGGCTGGAGCTTGGATACAGTCTGGGGTTCTTGACACTGGAGCTTGGAGACAGGCTTGAGGTCTTGAGGCTTGGGCTTGGAGGCAGGCTTGTTGTCTTGGGGCATGAGCTTGGTGACAGGCTCGGGGTCTTGAGGCTTGAGCTTGGAGACAGGCTTGGGGTCTTGAGACTTGAGCTTGGAGACAGGCGCGGGGTCTTTAGGCTTGAGCTTGGAGACAGGCTTGAGGTCTTGAGGCTTGATCTTGGAGACAGGCTTGGGGTCTTGAGGCTTGAGCTTGGTGACAGGCTCGGGCTCTTGAGGCTTGAGCTTGGAGACAGGCTTGGGGTCTTGAGGATTGGGCTTAGAGACAGGCTTGTGGTCTTGACGCTTGAGCTTGGAGTGAGGATTGGTGTCTTGAGGCTTGAGCTTGGAGTGAGGCTTGGGGTCTTGAGGCTTGAGCTTTGAGTGAAGCTTGGGGACTTGAGGCTTGAGCCTGGAGACTGGCTTGGTGTCTTGAGGCTTGAGCTTGGAGACAGGCTCGGAGTCTTGAGGCTTGAGCTTGGAGACATTTCTGGAATTTTGAGGTTTGAGCTTGTAGACAGGCTCGGGGTCTTGAGGCTTGAGCTTGGAGACAGGCTCGGGCTCTTCAGGCTTGAGCTTGGAGACCGGCTTGGGGTGTTGAGGCTTGAGCTTCTAGACAGGCTGGGGGTCTTGTGGCTTGAGCTTGGAGACAGGCTGGGGGTAATGAGGCTTGAGCTTGGAGACAGGCTTGAGGTCTTATGGCTTGGGCATGGAGACAGGCTTGGGGCATTGAGGCTTGAGCTCGGACAGAGGCTTGGGGTCTTGAGGCTTGAGCTTGGAGACAGGCTTGGCGTCTTGAGGCTTGAGGTTGTTGACAGGCTTGGGGTCTTGAGGCTTGTAATTGGAGACAGGCTCGGGGTCTTGAGGCTTGAGCTTGGAGACGGGCTTTGGGTCTTGAGGCTTGAGCTTGGAGACAGGCTTGGGTTCTTAAGTCTTGAGCTTGGAGTGAGGCTTGGGGTCTTGAGGCGTGATCTTTGAGACATGCTTGTGCTCTTGAGGCTTGAGCTTGGAGACAGGCTTGGGTTTTGAAGCCTGTGCTTTGACACAGGCTTGGGTCTTGAGGCTTGAGCTTGGCGACAGACTTGAGGTATTGAGGCTTGAGCTTGGAGAGAAGCTTGGGGTCATGAGGCTTGATCTTGGAGACAGGCTTGGGGTCTTGAGGCTTGAGCTTGGAGACAGGCTTGGGATGTTCAGGCTTGATCTTGGAGACAGGCTTTGGATGTTGATGCTTGAGCTTGGAGACAGGCTTGGGGTCTTGAGGCTTGAGCTTGGAGACAGGCTCTGGTTCTAGAGGCTTGAGCTTGGAGACAGGTTTGGGGTCTTGAGGCTTGAACTTGGAGACAGGCTTGGGGTCTTGAGGCTTGAGCTTGGAGATAGGCTTGGGGTCTTGAGGCTTGAGCTTGTATACAGGTTTGCGGTCTTGACGCTTCAGGTTGCAGAGAGGCTTGGGGTCTTGTGGCTTGAGCTTGGAGACAGGCTTGGGTCTTGAGGCTTGAGCTTGCAGACAGGCATGTGGTCTTGAGGCTGGAGCTTGGAGACAGGCTGGGGTTCTTGACACTGGAGCTTGGAGACAGGCCTGGGGTCTTGAGGCTTGAGCTTGTAGACAGGCTCGGGTTCTTGAGGCTTGAGGTTGTAGACAGGTTTGGGGTCTTGAGGTTTGTGCGTGGAGACAGGCTTGAGGTCTTGAGGCTTGAGTTTGGAGACAGGCTTGGGGTGTTGAGGCTTGAGCTTGGGGACAGGCTTGGGGTGTTGAGGCTTGATCTTGGAGACAGGCTTGGGATGTTGAGGCTTGAGCTTGGAGACAGGCTGGGGGTCTTGAGGGTTGAGCTTGGAGAGCGGCTGGAGGTCTTGAGTCTTGAGCTTGGAGACAGGCTTGGGGTCTTTCGGCTTGAGCTTGTATACAGGCATGGGGTCTTGAGGCTTCAGGTTGGAGACAGGCTTGGGGTCTTCAGCTTGGAGACAGTCTTGGGGTCTTGAGGCTTGAGCTTGCAGACAGGCATGTGGTCTTGAGGCTGGAGCTTGGAGACAGGCTTGGGGTCTTGAGGGTTGCGCTTGGAGTCAGGCTTGTTGTCTTGAGGCATGAGCTTGGTGACAGGCTCGGGGTCTTGAGGCTTCAGCTTGGAGACAGGCTTGGGGTCTTGAAGCTTGAGCTCGGAGACAGGCTCGGGGTCTTGAGGCTTGAGCTTGGAGACAGGCTTGAGGCCTTGAGGCTTGAGGTTGGAGACAGGCTTGGGGTCTTGAGGCTTGAGCTTGAAGACAGTCTCGGGTTCTTGAGGCTTGAGCTTGGAGACAGGTTTGGGGTCATGAGGCTTGATTTTGGAGACAGGCTCGGGTTCTTGAGGCTTGAGCTTGGAGACAGGCTTGGGGTCTTGAGGCTTGGGCTTGGAGACAGGCGTGGGGTCTAGAGGCTTGGGCTTGGAGACATGCTTGGGGTCTAGAGGCTTGGGTTGGAGACAGGCTTGGGGTCTTGAGGCTTGAGCTTGGAGACAGGCTTGGGGTGTTGAGGCTTGATCTTGGAGAGGCTTGGAATGTTGAGGCTTGTGCTTGGAGACAGGCTGGGGGTTCTGAGGCTTGAGCTTGGAGAGCGGCTGGAGGTCTTGAGGCTTGAGTTTGGAGACAGGCTCGGGGTCTTGAGGGTTGAGCTTGGAGACAGGCTCGGGGTCTTGTGGCTTGAGCTTGGAGACAGGCTCGGGTTCTTGAGGCTTGAGCTTGGAGACAGGCTTGGAGTCTTGAGGCTTGGGCTTGGAGACAGGCTTGGGGTCTTGAGGCTTGGGCTTGGAGACAGGATTGGGGTCTTGAGGCTTGAGCTTGTATACAGGTTTGGGGTCTTCAGGCTTCAGGTTGGAGACAGGCTTGGGGTCTTGTAACTTGAGCTTGGAGACAGGCTGGGGTTCTTGACACTGGAGTTTGGAGACAGGCTGGGGGTCTTGAGGTTTGAGCTTGGCGACAGGCTGAGGGTCTTGAGGCTTGAGCTTGGAGAATGGCTTGTGGTCTTGAGGCTTGAGCTTGGAGACAGGCTCGGGGACTTGAGGCTTGAGCTTGAAGACAGGCTCGGGGTCTTGAGGCTTGAGCTTGGAGACAGGCTCGGGGTCTTGAGGCTTGAGCTTGGAGACGGGTTCCGGATCTTGAGGCTTGAGCTTGGAGACAGGCTTGGGGTCTTGAAGCTTGAGCTTGGAGACAGGCTTGGGGTCTTGAGGGTTGAGCTTGGAGACAGGCTCGGGTTCTTGAGGCTTGAGCTTGGAGACAGTCTTGGGGTCTTGAGGCTTGAATTTGGAGACAGGCTTGGGGTCTTGAGGCTTGAGCTTGGAGACAGGCTTGGGGTTTTGAGGCTTGATCTTGGAGACAGGCTTGGGATGTTGAGGCTTGTGCTTGGAGACAGGCTGGGGGTCCTGAGGCTTGAGCTTGGAGAGCGGCTGGAAGTCTTGAGGCTTGAGTTTGGAGACAGGCTTGGGGTCTTGAGGCTTGAGCTTGTATACAGGTTTGGGGTCTTGTGGCTTCAGGTTGGAGACAGGCTTGTGGTCTTGTGGCTTGAGTTTGAAGACAGTCTTGGGGTCTTGAGGCTTGAGCTTACAGACACGCATGTGGTCTTGAGGCTGGAGCTTCGAGACAGGCTGGGGTTCTTGGCACTGGAGCTTGGAGACAGGCTGGGGGTCTTGAACGTTGAGCTTGGCGACAGGCTGGGGGTCTTGAGGCTTCGGCTTGGAGACAGGCTTGTGGTCTTGAGGCTTGAGCTTGGAGACAGGCTCGGGGTCTTGAGGGTTGAGCTTGGAGACAGGCTCGGGGTCTTGAGACTTGAGCTTGGAGACAGGCTCGGGATCTTGAGGCTTGAGCTTGGTGACAGGCATGGGGTTGAGGCCTGAGCTTGGAGACAGGATTGGGGTCTTGAGGCTTGAACTTGGAGACAGCCTCCGGGTCTTGAGGCTTGAGCTTGGAGACAGGCACGGGGTCTTGAGGCTTGAGTTTGGAGTCAGGCTTGGGTTCTTGAGTCTTGATCTTGGAGACAGGTTTGGGGTCTTGAGGCTTGAGCTTGGAGACAGGCTTGGGGTCTTGAGGCTTGAGTTTGGAGACAGGCTTGGGGTCTTGAGGCTTGAGCTTGGAGACAGGCTCGGGGTCTTGAGGTTTGAGTTTGGAGACAGGCTTGGGGTATTGAAGCTTGTGCTTTGACACAGGCTTGGGTCTCGAGGCTTGTGTTTGGAGACAGAGTCGGGGTCTTGAGGCTTAAGATTGCCGACAGGCTTGAGGTAGTGAGGCTTGAGCTTGGAGAGAAGGTTGGTGTCATGAGGCTTGATCTTGGAAACAGGTTTGGGGTCTTGAGGCTTGAGCTTGAAGAAAGGCTTGGGGTCTTGAGGCTTGAGCTTGGCGTGAGGCTTGGGGTCTTGAGGCTTGAGCTTGGAGTCAGGCTTGGGGTCTTGAGGCTTGAGCTTGTAGACAGGCTTGGAGTCTTGAGGCTTGAGCTTGGAGACAGGTTCGGGGTCTTGAGACTTGAGCTTGGAGACCGGCTCAGGGTCTTGAGGCTTGAGCTTGGAGGCAGGCTCAGGGTCTTGAGGCTTGAGCTTCGAGACAGGCTCAGGGTCTTGAGGCTTGATCTTGGCGACAGGCTGGGGGTCTTGAGGCTTGAGCTTGGAGACTGGCTTGGGGTCATGAGGATTGGGCTTGGAGACAGGCTTGTGGTCTTGACGCTTGAGCTTGGAGTGAGGATTGGTGTCTTGAGGCTTGAGCTTTGAGTTAAGCTTGGGGACTTGAGGCTTGAGCTTGGAGACTGGCTTGGTGTCTTGAGGCTTGAGCTTGGAGACAGGCTCGGGGTCTTGAGGCTTGAGCTTGGAGACATTTCTGGGATTTTGAGGTTTGAGCTTGTAGACAGGCTCGGGGTCTTGAGGCTTGGGCTTGGAGACAGGCTCGGGTTCTTCAGGCTTGAGCTTGGAGACAGGTTTGAGGTCTTATGGCTTGGGCATGGAGACAGGCTTGGGGCATTGAGGCTTGAGCTCGGACACAGGCTTGGGGCCTTGAGGCTTGAGCTTGGAGACAGGCTTGGCGTCTTGAGGCTTGAGCTTGTTGACAGGCTTGGGGTCTTGAGGCTTGTTATTGGAGACAGGCTCGGGGTCTTGAGGCTTGAGCTTGGAGACAGGCTTTGGGTCTTGAGGCTTGAGCTTGGAGACAGGCTTGGGGTCTTAACTCTTGAGCTTGGAGTGAGGCTTGGGGTCTTGAGGCTTGAGCTTTGAGACATGCTTGGGCTCTTGAGGCTTGAGCTTGGCGACAGACTTGAGGTATTGAGGCTTGAGCTTGGAGAGAAGCTTGGGGTCATGAGGCTTGATCTTGGAGACAGGCTTGGGGTGTTGAGGCTTGAGCTTGGAGACAGGCTTGGGGTGTTGAGGCTTGATCTTGGAGACAGGTTTGGGATGTTGAGGCTTGAGCTTGTATACAGGTTTGCGGTCTTGATGCTTCAGGTTGGAGACAGGCTTGGGGTCTTGTGGCTTGAGCTTGGAGACAGGCTTGGGGTCTTGAGGCTTCAGGTTGGAGACAGGCTTGGGGTCTTCAGCTTGAAGACAGTCTTGGGGTCTTGAGGCTTGAGCTTGCAGACAGGCATGTGGTCTTGAGGCTGGAGCTTGGAGACATGCTTGGGGTCTTGAGGCTTGGGCTTGGAGACAGGCTTGTTGTCTTGAGGCATGAGCTTGGTGACAGGCTCGGGGTCTTGAGGCTTCAGCTTGGAGACAGGCTTGGGGTCTTGATGCTTGAGCTTGGAGACAGGCTCGGGGTCTTGAGGCTTGAGCTTGGAGACAGGCTTGACGTCTTGAGGCTTGAGCTTGGAGACCAGCTTGGGGTCTTGAGGCTTGAGCTTGGAGACAGGCTCGGGTTCTTGAGGCTTGAGTTTGGAGATAGGTTTGGGGTCATGAGGCTTGATCTTGGAGACGGGCTTGGGGTCTTGAGGCTTGAGCTTGGAGACAGGCAGGGGGTCTTGCGGCTTGAGCTGGCGACAGGCTCGGGGTCTTGAGGCTTGAACTTGGATACAGGCTTGGGGTCTTGAGGCTTGAGCATGAAGATAGCGTGGGGTCCTGAGGCTTGAGCTTGGAGATAGGTTTGAGCTTGCACACAGGTTTGGGGTTTTCAGACTAGAGCTTTGAGACAGGCTTGGGGTATCGTGGCTTGAGCTTGGAGAAAGGCTCGGGGTGTTGAGGCTTGAGCTTGGAGACAGGCTTTGGGACTTGAGGCTTGAGCTTGGAGACAGGCTTGCGGTCTTGTGGCTTGAGGTTGGAGACAGGCTTGGGGTCTTGAGGCTTGAGCTTGCAGACAGGCATGTGGTCTTGAGGCTGGAGCTTGGATACAGTCTGGGGTTCTTGACACTGGAGCTTGGAGACAGGCTGGGGGTCTTGAGGCTTGAACTTAGCGACAGGCTGGGGGTCTTGAGGCTTGAGCTTGGATACAGGCTTGGGGTCTTGAGGCTTGAGCTTGGAGTCAGGCTTGGGGTCTTGAGGCTTGAGCTTGGAGACAGTCTCGGGGTCTTGAGGCTTGAGCTTGGATACAGGCTTGGGGTTTTGAAGCCTGTGCTTTGACACAGGGTTCGGTCTTGAGGCTTGAGCTTGGCGACAGACTTGAGGTATTGAGGCTTGAGCTTGGATACAGGCTTGGGGTCTTGAGGCTTGAGCATGAAGATAGCGTGGGGTCTTGAGGCTTGAGATTCCAGAGAGGCTTGGGTCTTGAGGCTTGAGCTTGGAGACAGGCTTGCGGTCTTGTGGCTTGAGGTTGGAGACAGGCTTGGGGTCTTGAGGCTTGAGCTTGCAGACAGGCATGTGGTCTTGAGGCTGGAGCTTGGATACAGTCTGGGGTTCTTGACACTGCAGCTTGGAGACAGGCTTTGGGACTTGAGGCTTGAGCTTGGAGACAGGCTTGCGGTCTTGTGGCTTGAGGTTGGAGACAGGCTTGGGGTCTTGAGGCTTGAGCTTGCAGACAGGCATGTGGTCTTGAGGCTGGAGCTTGGATACAGTCTGGGGTTCTTGACACTGGAGCTTGGAGACAGGCTGGGGGTCTTGAGGCTTGAGCTTAGCGACAGGCTGGGGGTCTTTAGGCTTGAGCTTGGAGACAGGCTTGGGGTGTTGAGGCTTGGGCTTGGAGACAGGCTTGGGATCCTGAGGCTTGAGCTTTTAGACAAGCTGGGGGTCTTGAGGCTTGAGATTGGAGACAGGCTTAGTAGTCTATGCTAGAGTTTAGAGACAGGCTCGGGGTCTCGAGGCTTGAGCTTGGAGACAGTCTCGGGGTCTTGAGGCTTGAGCTTGGATACAGGCTCGGGTTCTTGAGGCTTCAACTTGGAGACAGGTTTGGGGTCTTGAGGCTTGAGCTTGGAGACAGGCTTGGGGTTTTGAAGCCTGTGCTTTGACACAGGCTTGGGTCTTGAGGCTTGAGCTTGGCCACAGACTTGAGGGATTGAGGCTTGAGCTTGGAGAGAAGCTTGGGGTCATGAGGTTTGATCTTGGAGACAGGCTTGGGGTGTTGAGGCTTGAGCTTGGAGACAGGCTTGGGGTGTTGAGGCTTGATCTTGTAGACAGGCTTGGGATGTTGAGGCTTGAGCTTGTATACAGGTTTGCGGTCTTGACGCTTCAGGTTGCAGACAGGCTTGCGGTCTTGTGGCTTGAGCTTGGAGACAGGCTTGGGGTCTTGAGGCTTGAGCTTGGAGACAGGCTCGGGGTCTTGAGGCTTGAGCTTGGAGACAGGCTCGGGGTCTTGAGGCTTGAGCTTGGCGACAGGCCTGGGGTCTTGAGGCTTGAGCTTGGATACAGGCTTGGGGTCTTGAGGCTTGAGCATGAAGATAGCGTGGGGTCTTGAGGCTTGAGCTTGCAGAGAGGCTTGGGTCTTGAGGCTTGAGCTTGGAGACATACTTGGGGTCTTGAGGCTTGAGCTTGGAGATAGGTTTGAGCTTGGACACAGGTTTGGGGTTTTCAGGCTAGAGCTTTGAGACAGGCTTGGGGTATCGTGGCTTGAGCTTGGAGAAAGCCTCGGGGTCTTGAGGCTTGAGCTTGGAGACAGGCTTTGGGACTTGAGGCTTGAGCTTGGAGACAGGCTTGCGGTCTTGTGGCTTGAGGTTGGAGACAGGCTTGGGGTCTTGAGGCTTGAGCTTGCAGACAGGCATGTGGTCTTGAGGCTGGAGCTTGGATACAGTCTGGGGTTCTTGACACTGGAGCTTGGAGACAGGCTGGGGGTCTTGAGGCTTGAGCTTAGCGACAGGCTGGGGGTCTTTAGGCTTGAGCTTGGAGACAGGCCTGGGGTCTTGAGGCTTGAGCTTGGAGACAGGCTCGGGTTCTTGAGGCTTGAGGTTGGAGACAGGTTTGGGTCTTGAGGTTTGAGCTTGGAGACAGGCTTGAGGTATTGAGGCTTGAGCTTGGAGAGAAGCTTGGGGTCATGAGGTTTGATCTTGGAGACAGGCTTGGGGTGTTGAGGCTTGAGCTTGGAGACAGGCTTGGGGTGTTGAGGCTTGATCTTGTAGACAGGCTTGGGATGTTGAGGCTTGAGCTTGTATACAGGTTTGCGGTCTTGACACTTCAGGTTGCAGACAGGCTTGGGGTCTTGTGGCTTGAGCTTGGAGACAGGCTTGGGGTCTTGAGGCTTGAGCTTGCAGACAGGCATGTGGTCTTGAGGCTGGAGCTTGGAGACAGGCTGGGGTTCTTGACACTGGAGCTTGGAGACAGGCTCGGGGTCTTGAGGCTTGAGCTTGGAGACAGGCTCGGGGTCTTGAGGCTTGAGCTTGGCGACAGGCCTGGGGTCTTGAGGCTTGAGCTTGGAGACAGGCTCGGGTTCTTGAGGGTTGAGGTTGGAGACAGGTTTGGGGTCTTGAGGTTTGAGCTTGGAGACAGGCTTGGGGTCTTGAGGCTTGAGTTTGGAGAGAGGCTTGGGGTGTTGAGGCTTCAGCTTGGAGACAGGCTTGGGGTGTTGAGGCTTGATCTTAGAGACTGGCTTGGGATGTTGAGGCTTGAGCTTGGAGACAGGCTTGGGGTCTTGAGGCTTGAGCTTGTATACAGGCTTGGGGTCTTGAGGCTTCAGGTTGGAGACAGGCTTGGGGTCTTCAGCTTGAAGACAGTCTTGGGGTCTTGAGGCTTGAGCTTGCAGACAGGCATGTGGTCTTGAGGCTGGAGCTTGGAGACAGGCTTGGGGTCTTGAGGGGTGGGCTTGGAGACAGGCTTGTTGTCTTGAGGCATGAGCTTGGTGACAGGCTCGGGGTCTTGAGGCTTCAGCTTGGAGACAGGCTTGGGGTCTTGATGCTTGAGCTTGGAGACAGGCTCCGGGTCTTGAGGCTTGAGCTTGGAGACAGGCTTGAGGTCTTGAGGCTTGAGTTTGGAGACCAGCTTGGGGTCTTGAGGCTTGAGCTTGGAGATAGGTTTGAGCTTGGACACAGGTTTGGGGTTTTCAGGCTAGAGCTTTGAGACAGGCTTGGGGTATCGTGGCTTGAGCTTGGAGAAAGCCTCGGGGTCTTGAGGCTTGAGCTTGGAGACAGGCTTTGGGACTTGAGGCTTGAGCTTGGAGACAGGCTTGCGGTCTTGTGGCTTGAGGTTGGAGACAGGCTTGGGGTCTTGAGGCTTGAGCTTGCAGACAGGCATGTGGTCTTGAGGCTGGAGCTTGGATACAGTCTGGGGTTCTTGACACTGGAGCTTGGAGACAGGCTGGGGGTCTTGAGGCTTGAGCTTAGCGACAGGCTGGGGGTCTTTAGCCTTGAGCTTGGAGAGAGGCCTGGGGTCTTGAGGCTTGAGCTTGGAGACAGGCTCGGGTTCTTGAGGCTTGAGCTTGGAGACATACTTGGGGTCTTGAGGCTTGAGCTTGGAGATAGGTTTGAGCTTGGACACAGGTTTGGGGTTTTCAGGCTAGAGCTTTGAGACAGGCTTGGGGTATCGTGGCTTGAGCTTGGAGAAAGCCTCGGGGTCTTGAGGCTTGAGCTTGGAGACAGGCTTTGGGACTTGAGGCTTGAGCTTGGAGACAGGCTTGCGGTCTTGTGGCTTGAGGTTGGAGACAGGCTTGGGGTCTTGAGGCTTGAGCTTGCAGACAGGCATGTGGTCTTGAGGCTGGAGCTTGGATACAGTCTGGGGTTCTTGACACTGGAGCTTGGAGACAGGCTGGGGGTCTTGAGGCTTGAGCTTAGCGACAGGCTGGGGGTCTTTAGGCTTGAGCTTGGAGACAGGCCTGGGGTCTTGAGGCTTGAGCTTGGAGACAGGCTCGGGTTCTTGAGGCTTGAGGTTGGAGACAGGTTTGGGTCTTGAGGTTTGAGCTTGGAGACAGGCTTGAGGTATTGAGGCTTGAGCTTGGAGAGAAGCTTGGGGTCATGAGGTTTGATCTTGGAGACAGGCTTGGGGTGTTGAGGCTTGAGCTTGGAGACAGGCTTGGGGTGTTGAGGCTTGATCTTGTAGACAGGCTTGGGATGTTGAGGCTTGAGCTTGTATACAGGTTTGCGGTCTTGACACTTCAGGTTGCAGACAGGCTTGGGGTCTTGTGGCTTGAGCTTGGAGACAGGCTTGGGGTCTTGAGGCTTGAGCTTGCAGACAGGCATGTGGTCTTGAGGCTGGAGCTTGGAGACAGGCTGGGGTTCTTGACACTGGAGCTTGGAGACAGGCTCGGGGTCTTGAGGCTTGAGCTTGGAGACAGGCTCGGGGTCTTGAGGCTTGAGCTTGGCGACAGGCCTGGGGTCTTGAGGCTTGAGCTTGGAGACAGGCTCGGGTTCTTGAGGGTTGAGGTTGGAGACAGGTTTGGGGTCTTGAGGTTTGAGCTTGGAGACAGGCTTGGGGTCTTGAGGCTTGAGTTTGGAGAGAGGCTTGGGGTGTTGAGGCTTCAGCTTGGAGACAGGCTTGGGGTGTTGAGGCTTGATCTTAGAGACTGGCTTGGGATGTTGAGGCTTGAGCTTGGAGACAGGCTTGGGGTCTTGAGGCTTGAGCTTGTATACAGGCTTGGGGTCTTGAGGCTTCAGGTTGGAGACAGGCTTGGGGTCTTCAGCTTGAAGACAGTCTTGGGGTCTTGAGGCTTGAGCTTGCAGACAGGCATGTGGTCTTGAGGCTGGAGCTTGGAGACAGGCTTGGGGTCTTGAGGCTTGGGCTTGGAGACAGGCTTGTTGTCTTGAGGCATGAGCTTGGTGACAGGCTCGGGGTCTTGAGGCTTCAGCTTGGAGACAGGCTTGGGGTCTTGATGCTTGAGCTTGGAGACAGGCTCCGGGTCTTGAGGCTTGAGCTTGGAGACAGGCTTGAGGTCTTGAGGCTTGAGTTTGGAGACCAGCTTGGGGTCTTGAGGCTTGAGCTTGGAGATAGGTTTGAGCTTGGACACAGGTTTGGGGTTTTCAGGCTAGAGCTTTGAGACAGGCTTGGGGTATCGTGGCTTGAGCTTGGAGAAAGCCTCGGGGTCTTGAGGCTTGAGCTTGGAGACAGGCTTTGGGACTTGAGGCTTGAGCTTGGAGACAGGCTTGCGGTCTTGTGGCTTGAGGTTGGAGACAGGCTTGGGGTCTTGAGGCTTGAGCTTGCAGACAGGCATGTGGTCTTGAGGCTGGAGCTTGGATACAGTCTGGGGTTCTTGACACTGGAGCTTGGAGACAGGCTGGGGGTCTTGAGGCTTGAGCTTAGCGACAGGCTGGGGGTCTTTAGCCTTGAGCTTGGAGAGAGGCCTGGGGTCTTGAGGCTTGAGCTTGGAGACAGGCTCGGGTTCTTGAGGCTTGAGGTTGGAGACAGGTTTGGGTCTTGAGGTTTGAGCTTGGAGACAGGCTTGAGGTATTGAGGCTTGAGCTTGGAGAGAAGCTTGGGGTCATGAGGTTTGATCTTGGAGACAGGCTTGGGGTGTTGAGGCTTGAGCTTGGAGACAGGCTTGGGGTGTTGAGGCTTGATCTTGTAGACAGGCTTGGGATGTTGAGGCTTGAGCTTGTATACAGGTTTGCGGTCTTGACACTTCAGGTTGCAGACAGGCTTGGGGTCTTGTGGCTTGAGCTTGGAGACAGGCTTGGGGTCTTGAGGCTTGAGCTTGCAGACAGGCATGTGGTCTTGAGGCTGGAGCTTGGAGACAGGCTGGGGTTCTTGACACTGGAGCTTGGAGACAGGCTCGGGGTCTTGAGGCTTGAGCTTGGAGACAGGCTCGGGGTCTGGAGGCTTGAGCTTGGCGACAGGCCTGGGGTCTTGAGGCTTGAGCTTGGAGACAGGCTCGGGTTCTTGAGGGTTGAGGTTGGAGACAGGTTTGGGGTCTTGAGGTTTGAGCTTGGAGACAGGCTTGGGGTCTTGAGGCTTGAGTTTGGAGAGAGGCTTGGGGTGTTGAGGCTTCAGCTTGGAGACACGCTTGGGGTGTTGAGGCTTGATCTTAGAGACTGGCTTGGGATGTTGAGGCTTGAGCTTGGAGACAGGCTTGGGGTCTTGAGGCTTGAGCTTGTATACAGGCTTGGGGTCTTGAGGCTTCAGGTTGGAGACAGGCTTGGGGTCTTCAGCTTGAAGACAGTCTTGGGGTCTTGAGGCTTGAGCTTGCAGACAGGCATGTGGTCTTGAGGCTGGAGCTTGGAGACAGGCTTGGGGTCTTGAGGCTTGGGCTTGGAGACAGGCTTGTTGTCTTGAGGCATGAGCTTGGTGACAGGCTCGGGGTCTTGAGGCTTCAGCTTGGAGACAGGCTTGGGGTCTTGATGCTTGAGCTTGGAGACAGGCTCCGGGTCTTGAGGCTTGAGCTTGGAGACAGGCTTGAGGTCTTGAGGCTTGAGTTTGGAGACCAGCTTGGGGTCTTGAGGCTTGAGCTTGGAGACAGGCTCGGGTTCTTGAGGCTTGAGTTTGGAGATAGGTTTGGGGTCATGAGGCTTGATCTTGGAGACGGGCTTGGGGTCTTGAGGCTTGAGCTTGGAGACAGGCAGGGGGTCTTGCGGCTTGAGCTGGCGACAGGCTCGGGGTCTTGAGGCTTGAACTTGGATACAGGCTTGGGGTCTTGAGGCTTGAGCATGAAGATAGCGTGGGGTCTTGAGGCTTGAGCTTGCAGAGAGGCTTGGGTCTTGAGGCTTGAGCTTGGAGACATACTTGGGGTCTTGAGGCTTGAGCTTGGAGATAGGTTTGAGCTTGGACACAGGTTTGGGGTTTTCAGGCTAGAGCTTTGAGACAGGCTTGGGGTATCGTGGCTTGAGCTTGGAGAAAGGCTCGGGGTCTTGAGGCTTGAGCTTGGAGACAGGCTTTGGGACTTGAGGCTTGAGCTTGGAGACAGGCTTGCGGTCTTGTGGCTTGAGTTGGAGACAGGCTTGGGGTCTTGAGGCTTGAGCTTGCAGACAGGCATGTGGTCTTGAGGCTGGAGCTTGGATACAGTCTGGGGTTCTTGACACTGGAGCTTGGAGACAGGCTGGGGGTCTTGAGGCTTGAGCTTAGCGACAGGCTGGGGGTCTTTAGGCTTGAGCTTGGAGACAGGCTTGTAGTCTTGAGGCTTGAGCTTGGATACAGGCTTGGGGTCTTGAGGCTTGAGCTTGGAGTCAGGCTTGGGGTCTTGAGGCTTGAGTTTGGAGACAGTCTCGGGGTCTTGAGGCTTGAGCTTGGATACAGGCTCGGGTTCTTGAGGCTTCAACTTGGAGACAGGTTTGGGGTCTTGAGGCTTGAGCTTGGAGACAGGCTTGGGGTTTTGAAGCCTGTGCTTTGACACAGGCTTGGGTCTTGAGGCTTGAGCTTGGCGACAGACTTGAGGTATTGAGGCTCGAGCTTGGATACAGGCTTGGGGTCTTGAGGCTTGAGCTTGCAGACAGGCATGTGGTCTTGAGGCTGGAGCTTGGATACAGTCTGGGGTTCTTGACACTGGAGCTTGGAGACAGGCTGGGGGTCTTGCGGCTTGAGCTAAGCGACAGGCTGGGGGTCTATAGGCTTGAGCTTTGAGACAGGCTTGGGGTCTTGAGGCTTGGGCTTGTAGACATGCTTGGGATCCTGAGGCTTGAGCTTTTAGACAAGCTGGGGGTCTTGAGGCTTGAGATTGGAGACAGGCTTAGTAGTCTATGCTAGAGTTTAGAGACAGGCTCGGGGTCTCGAGGCTTGAGCTTGGAGACAGGCTTGTAGTCTTGAGGCTTGAGCTTGGATACAGGCTTGGGGTCTTGAGGCTTGAGCTTGGAGTCAGGCTTGGGGTCTTGAGGCTTGAGCTTGGAGTCAGTCTCGGGGTCTTGAGGCTTGAGCTTGGATAGAGGCTCGGGTTCTTGAGGCTTCAACTTAGAGACAGGTTTGGGGTCTTGAGGCTTGAATTTGGAGACAGGCTTGGGGTTTTGAAGCCTGTGCTTTGACACAGGCTTGGGTCTTGAGGCTTGAGCTTGGCGACAGACTTGAGGTATTGAGGCTTGAGCTTGGAGAGAAGCTTGGGGTCATGAGGTTTGATCTTGGAGACAGGCTTGGGGTGTTGAGGCTTGAGCATGAAGATAGCGTGGGGTCTTGAGGCTTGAGCTTGCAGAGAGGCTTGGATCTTGAGGCTTGAGCTTGGAGACATACTTGGGGTCTTGAGGCTTGAGCTTGGAGATAGGTTTGAGCTTGGACACAGGTTTGGGGTTTTCAGGCTAGAGCTTTGAGACAGGCTTGGGGTATCGTGGCTTGAGCTTGGAGAAAGCCTCGGGGTCTTGAGGCTTGAGCTTGGAGACAGGCTTTGGGACTTGAGGCTTGAGCTTGGAGACAGGCTTGCGGTCTTGTGGCTTGAGGTTGGAGACAGGCTTGGGGTCTTGAGGCTTGAGCTTGCAGACAGGCATGTGGTCTTGAGGCTGGAGCTTGGATACAGTCTGGGGTTCTTGACACTGGAGCTTGGAGACAGGCTGGGGGTCTTGAGGCTTGAGCTTAGCGACAGGCTGGGGGTCTTTAGGCTTGAGCTTGGAGACAGGCCTGGGGTCTTGAGGCTTGAGCTTGGAGACAGGCTCGGGTTCTTGAGGCTTGAGGTTGGAGACAGGTTTGGGTCTTGAGGTTTGAGCTTGGAGACAGGCTTGAGGTATTGAGGCTTGAGCTTGGAGAGAAACTTGGGGTCATGAGGTTTGATCTTGCAGACAGGCTTGGGGTCTTGTGGCTTGAGCTTGGAGACAGGCTTGGGGTCTTGAGGCTTGAGCTTGCAGACAGGCATGTGGTCTTGAGGCTGGAGCTTGGAGACAGGCTGGGGTTCTTGACACTGGAGCTTGGAGACAGGCTCGGGGTCTTGAGGCTTGAGCTTGGAGACAGGCTCGGGGTCTTGAGGCTTGAGCTTGGCGACAGGCCTGGGGTCTTGAGGCTTGAGCTTGGAGACAGGCTCGGGTTCTTGAGGGTTGAGGTTGGAGACAGGTTTGGGGTCTTGAGGTTTGAGCTTGGAGACAGGCTTGGGGTCTTGAGGCTTGAGTTTGGAGACAGGCTTGGGGAGTTGAGGCTTGAGCTTGGAGACAGGCTTGGGGTGTTGAGGCTTGATCTTAGAGACTGGCTTGGGATGTTGAGGCTTGAGCTTGGAGACAGGCTTGGGGTCTTGAGGCTTGAGCTTGTATACAGGCTTGGGGTCTTGAGGCTTCAGGTTGGAGACAGGCTTGGGGTCTTCAGCTTGAAGACAGTCTTGGGGTCTTGAGGCTTGAGCTTGCAGACAGGCATGTGGTCTTGAGGCTGGAGCTTGGAGACAGGCTGGGGTTCTTGACACTGGAGCTTGGAGACAGGCTCGGGGTCTTGAGGCTTGAACTTGGAGACAGGCTCGGGGTCTTGAGGCTTGAGCTTGGCGACAGGCCTGGGGTCTTGAGGCTTGAGCTTGGAGACAGGCTCGGGTTCTTGAGGGTTGAGGTTGGAGACAGGTTTGGGGTCTTGAGGTTTGAGCTTGGAGACAGGCTTGGGGTCTTGAGTCTTGAGTTTGGAGACAGGCTTGGGGTGTTGAGGCTTCAGCTTGGAGACAGGCTTGGGGTGTTGAGGCTTGATCTTAGAGATTGGCTTGGGATGTTGAGGCTTGAGCTTGGAGACAGGCTTGGGGTCTTGAGACTTGAGCTTGTATACAGGCTTGGGGTCTTGAGGCTTCAGGTTGGAGACAGGCTTGGGGTCTTCAGCTTGAAGACAGTCTTGGGGTCTTGAGGCTTGAGCTTGCAGACAGGCATGTGGTCTTGAGGCTGGAGCTTGGAGACAGGCTTGGGGTCTTGAGGCTTGGGCTTGGAGACAGGCTTGTTGTCTTGAGGCATGAGCTTGGTGATAGGCTCGGGGTCTTGAGGCTTCAGCTTGGAGACAGGCTTGGGGTCTTGATGCTTGAGCTTGGAGACAGGCTCCGGGTCTTGAGGCTTGAGCTTGGAGACAGGCTTGAGGTCTTGAGGCTTGAGGTTGGAGACCAGCTTGGGGTCTTGAGGCTTGAGCTTGGAGACAGGCTCGGGTTCTTGAGGCTTGAGTTTGGAGATAGGTTTGGGGTCATGAGGCTTGATCTTGGAGACGGGCTTGGGGTCTTGAGGCTTGAGCTTGGAGACAGGCAGGGGGTCTTGCGGCTTGAGCTGGCGACAGGCTCGGGGTCTTGAGGCTTGAACTTGGATACAGGCTTGGGGTCTTGAGGCGTGAGCATGAAGATAGCGTGGGGTCTTGAGGCTTGAGCTTGCAGAGAGGCTTGGGTCTTGAGGCTTGAGCTTGGAGACATACTTGGGGTCTTGAGGCTTGAGCTTGGAGATAGGTTTGAGCTTGGACACAGGTTTGGGGTTTTCAGGCTAGAGCTTTGAGACAGGCTTGGGGTATCGTGGCTTGAGCTTGGAGAAAGGCTCGGGGTCTTGAGGCTTGAGCTTGGAGACAGGCTTTGGGACTTGAGGCTTGAGCTTGGAGACAGGCTTGCGGTCTTGTGGCTTGAAGTTGGAGACAGGCTTGGGGTCTTGAGGCTTGAGCTTGCAGACAGGCATGTGGTCTTGAGGCTGGAGCTTGGATACAGTCTGGGGTTCTTGACACTGGAGCTTGGAGACAGGCTGGGGGTCTTGAGGCTTGAGCTTAGCGACAGGCTGGGGGTCTTTAGGCTTGAGCTTGGAGACAGGCTTGTAGTCTTGAGGCTTGAGCTTGGATACAGGCTTGGGGTCTTGAGGCTTGAGCTTGGAGTCAGGCTTGGGGTCTTGAGGCTTGAGCTTGGAGACAGTCTCGGGGTCTTGAGGCTTGAGCTTGGATACAGGCTCGGGTTCTTGAGGCTTCAACTTGGAGACAGGTTTGGGGTCTTGAGGCTTGAGCTTGGAGACAGGCTTGGGGTTTTGAAGCCTGTGCTTTGACACAGGCTTGGGTCTTGAGGCTTGAGCTTGGCGACAGACTTGAGGTATTGAGGCTCGAGCTTGGATACAGGCTTGGGGTCTTGAGGCTTGAGCATGAAGATAGCGTGGGGTCTTGAGGCTTGAGCTTGCAGAGAGGCTTGGGTCTTGAGGCTTGAGCTTGGAGATAGGTTTGAGCTTGGACACAGGTTTGGGGTTTTCAGGCTAGAGCTTTGAGACAGGCTTGGGGTATTGTGGCTTGAGCTTGGAGAAAGGCTCGGGGTCTTGAGGCTTGAGCTTGGAGACAGGCTTTGGGACTTGAGGCTTGAGCTTGGAGACAGGCTTGCGGTCTTGTGGCTTGAGGTTGGAAACAGGCTTGGGGTCTTGAGGCTTGAGCTTGCAGACAGGCATGTGGTCTTGAGGCTGGAGCTTGGATACAGTCTGGGGTTCTTGACACTGGAGCTTGGAGACAGGCTGGGGGTCTTGAGGCTTGAGCTAAGCGACAGGCTGGGGGTCTATAGGCTTGAGCTTTGAGACAGGCTTGGGGTCTTGAGGCTTGGGCTTGGAGACAGGCTTGGGATCCTGAGGCTTGAGCTTTTAGACAAGCTGGGGGTCTTGAGGCTTGAGATTGGAGACAGGCTTAGTAGTCTATGCTAGAGTTTAGAGACAGGCTCGGGGTCTTGAGGCTTGAGCTTGGAGACAGGCTTGTAGTCTTGAGGCTTGAGCTTGGATACAGGCTTGGGGTCTTGAGGCTTGAGCTTGGAGTCAGGCTTCGGGTCTTGAGGCTTGAGCTTGGAGTCAGTCTCGGGGTCTTGAGGCTTGAGCTTGGATACAGGCTCGGGTTCTTGAGGCTTCAACTTGGAGACAGGTTTGGGGTCTTGAGGCTTGAATTTGGAGACAGGCTTGGGGTTTTGAAGCCTGTGCTTTGACACAGGCTTTGGTCTTGAGGCTTGAGCTTGGCGACAGACTTGAGGTATTGAGGCTTGAGCTTGGAGAGAAGCTTGGGGTCATGAGGTTTGATCTTGGAGACAGGCTTGGGGTGTTGAGGCTTGAGCTTGGAGACAGGCTTGGGGTGTTGAGGCTTGATCTTGTAGACAGGCTTGGGATGTTGAGGCTTGAGCTTGTATACAGGTTTGCGGTCTTGACGCTTCAGGTTGCAGACAGGCTTGGGGTCTTGTGGCTTGAGCTTGGAGACAGGCTTGGGGTCTTGAGGCTTGAGCTTGGTGACAGGCTCGGGGTCTTGAGGCTTGAGCTTGGAGACAGGCTCGGGGTCTTGAGGCTTGCGCTTGGCGACAGGCCTGGGGTCTTGAGGCTTGAGCTTGGATACAGGCTTGGGGTCTTGAGGCTTGAGCATGAAGATAGCGTGGGGTCTTGAGGCTTGAGCTTGCAGAGAGGCTTGGGTCTTGAGGCTTGAGCTTGGAGACATACTTGGGGTCTTGAGGCTTGAGCTTGGAGATAGGTTTGAGCTTGGACACAGGTTTGGGGTTTTCAGGCTAGAGCTTTGAGACAGGCTTGGGGTATCGTGGCTTGAGCTTGGAGAAAGGCTCGGGGTCTTGAGGCTTGAGCTTGGAGACAGGCTTTGGGACTTGAGGCTTGAGCTTGGAGACAGGCTTGCGGTCTTGAGGCTTGAGCTTGGAGACAGTCTCGGGGTCTTGAGGCTTGAGCTTGGATACAGGCTCGGGTTCTTGAGGCTTCAACTTGGAGACAGGTTTGGGGTCTTGAGGCTTGAGCTTGGAGACAGGCTTGGGGTTTTGAAGCCTGTGCTTTGACACAGGCTTGGGTCTTGAGGCTTGAGCTTGGCGACAGACTTGAGGTATTGAGGCTCGAGCTTGGATACAGGCTTGGGGTCTTGAGGCTTGAGCTTGCAGACAGGCATGTGGTCTTGAGGCTGGAGCTTGGATACAGTCTGGGGTTCTTGACACTGGAGCTTGGAGACAGGCTGGGGGTCTTGCGGCTTGAGCTAAGCGACAGGCTGGGGGTCTATAGGCTTGAGCTTCGAGACAGGCTTGGGGTCTTGAGGCTTGGGCTTGTAGACATGCTTGGGATCCTGAGGCTTGAGCTTTTAGACAAGCTGGGGGTCTTGAGGCTTGAGATTGGAGACAGGCTTAGTAGTCTATGCTAGAGTTTAGAGACAGGCTCGGGGTCTCGAGGCTTGAGCTTGGAGACAGGCTTGTAGTCTTGAGGCTTGAGCTTGGATACAGGCTTGGGGTCTTGAGGCTTGAGCTTGGAGTCAGGCTTGGGGTCTTGAGGCTTGAGCTTGGAGTCAGTCTCGGGGTCTTGAGGCTTGAGCTTGGATAGAGGCTCGGGTTCTTGAGGCTTCAACTTAGAGACAGGTTTGGGGTCTTGAGGCTTGAATTTGGAGACAGGCTTGGGGTTTTGAAGCCTGTGCTTTGACACAGGCTTGGGTCTTGAGGCTTGAGCTTGGCGACAGACTTGAGGTATTGAGGCTTGAGCTTGGAGAGAAGCTTGGGGTCATGAGGTTTGATCTTGGAGACAGGCTTGGGGTGTTGAGGCTTGAGCATGAAGATAGCGTGGGGTCTTGAGGCTTGAGCTTGCAGAGAGGCTTGGATCTTGAGGCTTGAGCTTGGAGACATACTTGGGGTCTTGAGGCTTGAGCTTGGAGATAGGTTTGAGCTTGGACACAGGTTTGGGGTTTTCAGGCTAGAGCTTTGAGACAGGCTTGGGGTATCGTGGCTTGAGCTTGGAGAAAGCCTCGGGGTCTTGAGGCTTGAGCTTGGAGACAGGCTTTGGGACTTGAGGCTTGAGCTTGGAGACAGGCTTGCGGTCTTGTGGCTTGAGGTTGGAGACAGGCTTGGGGTCTTGAGGCTTGAGCTTGCAGACAGGCATGTGGTCTTGAGGCTGGAGCTTGGATACAGTCTGGGGTTCTTGACACTGGAGCTTGGAGACAGGCTGGGGGTCTTGAGGCTTGAGCTTAGCGACAGGCTGGGGGTCTTTAGGCTTGAGCTTGGAGACAGGCCTGGGGTCTTGAGGCTTGAGCTTGGAGACAGGCTCGGGTTCTTGAGGCTTGAGGTTGGAGACAGGTTTGGGTCTTGAGGTTTGAGCTTGGAGACAGGCTTGAGGTATTGAGGCTTGAGCTTGGAGAGAAACTTGGGGTCATGAGGTTTGATCTTGCAGACAGGCTTGGGGTCTTGTGGCTTGAGCTTGGAGACAGGCTTGGGGTCTTGAGGCTTGAGCTTGCAGACAGGCATGTGGTCTTGAGGCTGGAGCTTGGAGACAGGCTGGGGTTCTTGACACTGGAGCTTGGAGACAGGCTCGGGGTCTTGAGGCTTGAGCTTGGAGACAGGCTCGGGGTCTTGAGGCTTGAGCTTGGCGACAGGCCTGGGGTCTTGAGGCTTGAGCTTGGAGACAGGCTCGGGTTCTTGAGGGTTGAGGTTGGAGACAGGTTTGGGGTCTTGAGGTTTGAGCTTGGAGACAGGCTTGGGGTCTTGAGGCTTGAGTTTGGAGACAGGCTTGGGGAGTTGAGGCTTGAGCTTGGAGACAGGCTTGGGGTGTTGAGGCTTGATCTTAGACACTGGCTTGGGATGTTGAGGCTTGAGCTTGGAGACAGGCTTGGGGTCTTGAGGCTTGAGCTTGTATACAGGCTTGGGGTCTTGAGGCTTCAGGTTGGAGACAGGCTTGGGGTCTTCAGCTTGAAGACAGTCTTGGGGTCTTGAGGCTTGAGCTTGCAGACAGGCATGTGGTCTTGAGGCTGGAGCTTGGAGACAGGCTGGGGTTCTTGACACTGGAGCTTGGAGACAGGCTCGGGGTCTTGAGGCTTGAACTTGGAGACAGGCTCGGGGTCTTGAGGCTTGAGCTTGGCGACAGGCCTGGGGTCTTGAGGCTTGAGCTTGGAGACAGGCTCGGGTTCTTGAGGGTTGAGGTTGGAGACAGGTTTGGGGTCTTGAGGTTTGAGCTTGGAGACAGGCTTGGGGTCTTGAGTCTTGAGTTTGGAGACAGGCTTGGGGTGTTGAGGCTTCAGCTTGGAGACAGGCTTGGGGTGTTGAGGCTTGATCTTAGAGATTGGCTTGGGATGTTGAGGCTTGAGCTTGGAGACAGGCTTGGGGTCTTGAGACTTGAGCTTGTATACAGGCTTGGGGTCTTGAGGCTTCAGGTTGGAGACAGGCTTGGGGTCTTCAGCTTGAAGACAGTCTTGGGGTCTTGAGGCTTGAGCTTGCAGACAGGCATGTGGTCTTGAGGCTGGAGCTTGGAGACAGGCTTGGGGTCTTGAGGCTTGGGCTTGGAGACAGGCTTGTTGTCTTGAGGCATGAGCTTGGTGATAGGCTCGGGGTCTTGAGGCTTCAGCTTGGAGACAGGCTTGGGGTCTTGATGCTTGAGCTTGGAGACAGGCTCCGGGTCTTGAGGCTTGAGCTTGGAGACAGGCTTGAGGTCTTGAGGCTTGAGGTTGGAGACCAGCTTGGGGTCTTGAGGCTTGAGCTTGGAGACAGGCTCGGGTTCTTGAGGCTTGAGTTTGGAGATAGGTTTGGGGTCATGAGGCTTGATCTTGGAGACGGGCTTGGGGTCTTGAGGCTTGAGCTTGGAGACAGGCAGGGGGTCTTGCGGCTTGAGCTGGCGACAGGCTCGGGGTCTTGAGGCTTGAACTTGGATACAGGCTTGGGGTCTTGAGGCTTGAGCATGAAGATAGCGTGGGGTCTTGAGGCTTGAGCTTGCAGAGAGGCTTGGGTCTTGAGGCTTGAGCTTGGAGACATACTTGGGGTCTTGAGGCTTGAGCTTGGAGATAGGTTTGAGCTTGGACACAGGTTTGGGGTTTTCAGGCTAGAGCTTTGAGACAGGCTTGGGGTATCGTGGCTTGAGCTTGGAGAAAGGCTCGGGGTCTTGAGGCTTGAGCTTGGAGACAGGCTTTGGGACTTGAGGCTTGAGCTTGGAGACAGGCTTGCGGTCTTGTGGCTTGAAGTTGGAGACAGGCTTGGGGTCTTGAGGCTTGAGCTTGCAGACAGGCATGTGGTCTTGAGGCTGGAGCTTGGATACAGTCTGGGGTTCTTGACACTGGAGCTTGGAGACAGGCTGGGGGTCTTGAGGCTTGAGCTTAGCGACAGGCTGGGGGTCTTTAGGCTTGAGCTTGGAGACAGGCTTGTAGTCTTGAGGCTTGAGCTTGGATACAGGCTTGGGGTCTTGAGGCTTGAGCTTGGAGTCAGGCTTGGGGTCTTGAGGCTTGAGCTTGGAGACAGTCTCGGGGTCTTGAGGCTTGAGCTTGGATACAGGCTCGGGTTCTTGAGGCTTCAACTTGGAGACAGGTTTGGGGTCTTGAGGCTTGAGCTTGGAGACAGGCTTGGGGTTTT
This sequence comes from Mobula birostris, assembly GCF_030028105.1. Taxonomy (NCBI): domain Eukaryota; kingdom Metazoa; phylum Chordata; class Chondrichthyes; order Myliobatiformes; family Myliobatidae; genus Mobula; species Mobula birostris. The sequence continues at coordinate 35,488 of NW_027275190.1, forward strand.
GAAGCCTGTGCTTTGACACAGGCTTGGGTCTTGAGGCTTGAGCTTGGCGACAGACTTGAGGTATTGAGGCTCGAGCTTGGATACAGGCTTGGGGTCTTGAGGCTTGAGCATGAAGATAGCGTGGGGTCTTGAGGCTTGAGCTTGCAGAGAGGCTTGGGTCTTGAGGCTTGAGCTTGGAGATAGGTTTGAGCTTGGACACAGGTTTGGGGTTTTCAGGCTAGAGCTTTGAGACAGGCTTGGGGTATCGTGGCTTGAGCTTGGAGAAAGGCTCGGGGTCTTGAGGCTTGAGCTTGGAGACAGGCTTTGGGACTTGAGGCTTGAGCTTGGAGACAGGCTTGCGGTCTTGTGGCTTGAGGTTGGAAACAGGCTTGGGGTCTTGAGGCTTGAGCTTGCAGACAGGCATGTGGTCTTGAGGCTGGAGCTTGGATACAGTCTGGGGTTCTTGACACTGGAGCTTGGAGACAGGCTGGGGGTCTTGAGGCTTGAGCTAAGCGACAGGCTGGGGGTCTATAGGCTTGAGCTTTGAGACAGGCTTGGGGTCTTGAGGCTTGGGCTTGGAGACAGGCTTGGGATCCTGAGGCTTGAGCTTTTAGACAAGCTGGGGGTCTTGAGGCTTGAGATTGGAGACAGGCTTAGTAGTCTATGCTAGAGTTTAGAGACAGGCTCGGGGTCTTGAGGCTTGAGCTTGGAGACAGGCTTGTAGTCTTGAGGCTTGAGCTTGGATACAGGCTTGGGGTCTTGAGGCTTGAGCTTGGAGTCAGGCTTCGGGTCTTGAGGCTTGAGCTTGGAGTCAGTCTCGGGGTCTTGAGGCTTGAGCTTGGATACAGGCTCGGGTTCTTGAGGCTTCAACTTGGAGACAGGTTTGGGGTCTTGAGGCTTGAATTTGGAGACAGGCTTGGGGTTTTGAAGCCTGTGCTTTGACACAGGCTTTGGTCTTGAGGCTTGAGCTTGGCGACAGACTTGAGGTATTGAGGCTTGAGCTTGGAGAGAAGCTTGGGGTCATGAGGTTTGATCTTGGAGACAGGCTTGGGGTGTTGAGGCTTGAGCTTGGAGACAGGCTTGGGGTGTTGAGGCTTGATCTTGTAGACAGGCTTGGGATGTTGAGGCTTGAGCTTGTATACAGGTTTGCGGTCTTGACGCTTCAGGTTGCAGACAGGCTTGGGGTCTTGTGGCTTGAGCTTGGAGACAGGCTTGGGGTCTTGAGGCTTGAGCTTGGTGACAGGCTCGGGGTCTTGAGGCTTGAGCTTGGAGACAGGCTCCGGGTCTTGAGGCTTGCGCTTGGCGACAGGCCTGGGGTCTTGAGGCTTGAGCTTGGATACAGGCTTGGGGTCTTGAGGCTTGAGCATGAAGATAGCGTGGGGTCTTGAGGCTTGAGCTTGCAGAGAGGCTTGGGTCTTGAGGCTTGAGCTTGGAGACATACTTGGGGTCTTGAGGCTTGAGCTTGGAGATAGGTTTGAGCTTGGACACAGGTTTGGGGTTTTCAGGCTAGAGCTTTGAGACAGGCTTGGGGTATCGTGGCTTGAGCTTGGAGAAAGGCTCGGGGTCTTGAGGCTTGAGCTTGGAGACAGGCTTTGGGACTTGAGGCTTGAGCTTGGAGACAGGCTTGCGGTCTTGTGGCTTGAGGTTGGAGACAGGCTTGGGGTCTTGAGGCTTGAGCTTGCAGACAGGCATGTGGTCTTGAGGCTGGAGCTTGGATACAGTCTGGGGTTCTTGACACTGGAGCTTGGAGACAGGCTGGGGGTCTTGAGGCTTGAGCTTAGCGACAGGCTGGGGGTCTTTAGGCTTGAGCTTGGAGACAGGCTTGTAGTCTTGAGGCTTGAGCTTGGATACAGGCTTGGGGTCTTGAGGCTTGAGCTTGGAGTCAGGCTTGGGGTCTTGAGGCTTGAGCTTGGAGACAGTCTCGGGGTCTTGAGGCTTGAGCTTGGATACAGGCTCGGGTTCTTGAGGCTTCAACTTGGAGACAGGTTTGGGGTCTTGAGGCTTGAGCTTGGAGACAGGCTTGGGGTTTTGAAGCCTGTGCTTTGACACAGGCTTGGGTCTTGAGGCTTGAGCTTGGCGACAGACTTGAGGTATTGAGGCTCGAGCTTGGATACAGGCTTGGGGTCTTGAGGCTTGAGCATGAAGATAGCGTGGGGTCTTGAGGCTTGAGCTTGCAGAGAGGCTTGGGTCTTGAGGCTTGAGCTTGGAGATAGGTTTGAGCTTGGACACAGGTTTGGGGTTTTCAGGCTAGAGCTTTGAGACAGGCTTGGGGTATCGTGGCTTGAGCTTGGAGAAAGGCTCGGGGTCTTGAGGCTTGAGCTTGGAGACAGGCTTTGGGACTTGAGGCTTGAGCTTGGAGACAGGCTTGCGGTCTTGTGGCTTGAGGTTGGAAACAGGCTTGGGGTCTTGAGGCTTGAGCTTGCAGACAGGCATGTGGTCTTGAGGCTGGAGCTTGGATACAGTCTGGGGTTCTTGACACTGGAGCTTAGAGACAGGCTGGGGGTCTTGAGGCTTGAGCTAAGCGACAGGCTGGGGGTCTATAGGCTTGAGCTTTGAGACAGGCTTGGGGTCTTGAGGCTTGGGCTTGGAGACAGGCTTGGGATCCTGAGGCTTGAGCTTTTAGACAAGCTGGGGGTCTTGAGGCTTGAGATTGGAGACAGGCTTAGTAGTCTATGCTAGAGTTTAGAGACAGGCTCGGGGTCTCGAGGCTTGAGCTTGGAGACAGGCTTGTAGTCTTGAGGCTTGAGCTTGGATACAGGCTTGGGGTCTTGAGGCTTGAGCTTGGAGTCAGGCTTCGGGTCTTGAGGCTTGAGCTTGGATACAGGCTCGGGTTCTTGAGGCTTCAACTTGGAGACAGGTTTGGGGTCTTGAGGCTTGAATTTGGAGACAGGCTTGGGGTTTTGAAGCCTGTGCTTTGACACAGGCTTGGGTCTTGAGGCTTGAGCTTGGCGACAGACTTGAGGTATTGAGGCTTGAGCTTGGAGAGAAGCTTGGGGTCATGAGGTTTGATCTTGGAGACAGGCTTGGGGTGTTGAGGCTTGAGCTTGGAGACAGGCTTGGGGTGTTGAGGCTTGATCTTGTAGACAGGCTTGGGATGTTGAGGCTTGAGCTTGTATACAGGTTTGCGGTCTTGACGCTTCAGGTTGCAGACAGGCTTGGGGTCTTGTGGCTTGAGCTTGGAGACAGGCTTGGGGTCTTGAGGCTTGAGCTTGCAGACAGGCATGTGGTCTTGAGGCTGGAGCTTGGAGACAGCCTGGGGTTCTTGACACTGGAGCTTGGAGACAGGCTCGGGGTCTTGAGGCTTGAGCTTGGAGACAGGCTCGGGGTCTTGAGGCTTGAGCTTGGCGACAGGCCTGGGGTCTTGAGGCTTGAGCTTGGAGACAGGCTCGGGTTCTTGAGGCTTGAGGTTGGAGACAGGTTTGGGTCTTGAGGTTTGAGCTTGGAGACAGGCTTGAGGTATTGAGGCTTGAGCTTGGAGAGAAGCTTGGGGTCATGCGGTTTGATCTTGGAGACAGGCTTGGGGTGTTGAGGCTTGAGCTTGGAGACAGGCTTGGGGTGTTGAGGCTTGATCTTGTAGACAGGCTTGGGATGTTGAGGCTTGAGCTTGTATACAGGTTTGCGGTCTTGACGCTTCAGGTTGCAGACAGGCTTGGGGTCTTGTGGCTTGAGCTTGGAGACAGGCTTGGGGTCTTGAGGCTTGAGCTTGCAGACAGGCATGTGGTCTTGAGGCTGGAGCTTGGAGACAGGCTGGGGTTCTTGACACTGGAGCATGGAGACAGGCTCGGGGTCTTGAGGCTTGAGCTTGGAGAGAGGCTCGGGGTCTTGAGGCTTGAGCTTGGCGACAGGCCTGGGGTCTTGAGGCTTGAGCTTGGAGACAGGCTCGGGTTCTTGAGGCTTGAGGTTAGAGACAGGTTTGGGGTCTTGAGGTTTGAGCTTGGAGACAGGCTTGGGGTCTTGAGGCTTGATCTTGGAGACAGGCTTGGGATGTTGGGGCTTGAGCTTGGAGACAGGCTGGGGGTCTTGAGGCTTGAGCTTGGAGAGCGGCTGGAGGTCTTGAGGCTTGAGCTTGTATACAGGCTTGGGGTCTTGAGGCTTCAGGTTGGAGACAGGCTTGGGGTCTTCAGCATGGAGACAGTCTTGGGGTCTTGAGGCTTGAGCTTGCAGACAGGCATGTGGTCTTGAGGCTGGAGCTTGGAGACAGGCTTGGTGTCTTGAGGCTTGGGCTTGGAGGCAGGCTTGTTGTCTTGAGGCATGAGCTTGGTGACAGGCTCGGGGTCTTGAGGCTTGAGCTTGTAGACAGGCTTGGGGTCTTGAGGCTTGAGCTTGGAGACAGGCTCGGGGTCTTGAGGCTTCAGCTTGGAGACAGGCTTGAGGTCTTGAGGCTTGATCTTGGAGACGGGCTTGGGGTCTTGAGGCTTGAGCTAGGAGACAGGCAGGGGGTCTTGCGGATTGAGCTGGCGACAGGCTCGGGGTCTTGAGGCTTGAGCTTGGATACAGGCTTGGGGTCTTGAGGCTTGAGCATGAAGATAGGCGTGGGGTCTTGAGGCTTGAGCTTGCAGAGAGGTTTGGGTCCTGAGGCTTGAGCTTGGAGACATACTTGGGGTCTTGAGGCTTGAGCTTGCAGACAGGCATGTGGTCTTGAGGCTGGAGCTTGGATACAGTCTGTGGTTCTTGACACTGGAGCTTGGAGACAGGCTTGGGGTGTTGAGGCTTGGGCTTGGAGACAGGCTTGTTGTCTTGAGGCATGAGCTTGGTGACAGGCTCGGGGTCTTGAGGCTTGAGGTTGGAGACAGGCTTGGGGTCTTGAGACTTGAGCTTGGAGACAGGCTCGGGGTCTTTAGGCTTGAGCTTGGAGACAGGCTTGAGGTCTTGAGGCTTGAGCTTGGAGACAGGCTTGGGGTCTTGAGGCTTGAGCTTGGTGACAGGCTCGGGTTCTTGAGGCTTGAGCTTGGAGACAGGTTTGGGGTCATGAGGCTTGATCTTGGCGACAGTCATGAGGTATTGAGGCTTGAGCTTGGAGAGAAGCTTGGGGTCATGAGGCTTGATCTTGGAGACAGGCTTGGGGTTTTGAGGCTTGAGCTTGGAGATTTAGGCTTGAGGTCGGAGACAGGCTTGGGATCCTGAGGCTTGAGCTTTTAGACAAGCTGGTGGTCTTGAGGCTTGAGATTGGAGACAGGCTTAGTGAGTCTATGCTAGAGTTTAGAGACAGGCTTGGGGTCTCGAGGCTTGAGCTTGGAGTCAGGCTTGGGGTCTTGAGGCTTGAGCATGAAGATAGGCGTGGGGTCTTGAGGCTTGAGCTTGCAGAGAGGTTTGGGTCCTGAGGCTTGAGCTTGGAGACATACTTGGGGTCTTGAGGCTTGAGCTTGCAGACAGGCATGTGGTCTTGAGGCTGGAGCTTGGATACAGTCTGTGGTTCTTGACACTGGAGCTTGGAGACAGGCTTGGGGTGTTGAGGCTTGGGCTTGGAGACAGGCTTGTTGTCTTGAGGCATGAGCTTGGTGACAGGCTCGGGGTCTTGAGGCTTGAGCTTGGAGACAGGCTTGGGGTCTTGAGACTTGAGCTTGGAGACAGGCTCGGGGTCTTTAGGCTTGAGCTTGGAGACAGGCTTGAGGTCTTGAGGCTTGAGCTTGGAGACAGGCTTGGGGTCTTGAGGCTTGAGCTTGGTGACAGGCTCGGGTTCTTGAGGCTTGAGCTTGGAGACAGGCTTGAGGTCTTGAGGCTTGAGCTTGGAGCCAGGCTTGGGGTCTTGAGGCTTGAGCTTGGTGACAGGCTCGGGTTCTTGAGGCTTGAGCTTGGAGACAGGTTTGGGGTCATGAGGCTTGATCTTGGCGACAGTCATGAGGTATTGAGGCTTGAGCTTGGAGAGAAGCTTGGGGTCATGAGGCTTTATCTTGGAGACAGGCTTGGGGTTTTGAGGCTTGAGCTTGGAGATTTAGGCTTGAGGTCGGAGACAGGCTTGGGATCCTGAGGCTTGAGCTTTTAGACAAGCTGGTGGTCTTGAGGCTTGAGATTGGAGACAGGCTTAGTGAGTCTATGCTAGAGTTTAGAGACAGGCTTGGGGTCTCGAGGCTTGAGCTTGGAGTCAGGCTTGCAGTCTTGAGGCTTGAGCTTGGAGACAGGCTTGGGGTGTTGAGGCTTGATCTTAGAGACTGGCTTGGGATGTTGAGGCTTGAGCTTGGAGACAGGCTGGGGGTCTTGAGGCTTGAGCTTGGAGAGCGGCTGTACGTCTTGAGTGCTGAGCTTGGAGACAGGCTTGGGGTCTTCAGCTTGAAGACAGTCTTGGGGTCTTGAGGCTTGAGCTTGCAGACAGGCTTGGGGTCTTGAGGCTTGGGCTTGGAGACAGGCTTGTTGTCTTGAGGCATGAGCTTGGTGACAGGCTCGGGGTCTTGAGGCTTCAGCTTGGAGACAGGCTTGGGGTCTTGATGCTTGAGCTTGGAGACAGGCTCGGGGTCTTGAGGCTTGAGCTTGGAGACAGGCTTCAGGTCTTGAGGCTTGAGCTTCGAGACCAGCTTGGGGTCTTGAGGCTTGAGCTTGGAGACAGGCTCGGGTTCTTGAGGCTTGAGTTTGGAGATAGGTTTGGGGTCATGCGGTTTGATCTTGGAGACGGGCTTGGGGTCTTGAGGCTTGAGCTTGGAGACAGGCAGGGGGTCTTGCGGCTTGAGCTGGCGACAGACTCGGGGTCTTGAGGCTTGAACTTGGATACAGGCTTGGGGTCTTGAGGCTTGAGCATGAAGATAGCGTGGGGACGAGGCTTGAGCTTGGAGAGAGGCTTGGGTCTTGAGGCTTGAGCTTGGAGACATACTTGGGGTCTTGAGGCTTGAGCTTGGAGATAGGTTTGAGCTTGGACACAGGTTTGGGGTTTTCAGGCTAGAGCTTTGAGACAGGCTTGGGGTATCGTGGCTTGAGCTTGGAGAAAGGCTCGGGGTCTTGAGGCTTGAGCTTGGAGACAGGCTTTGGGACTTGAGGCTTGAGCTTGGAGACAGGCTTGCGGTCTTGTGGCTTGAGGTTGGAGACAGGCTTGGGGTCTTGAGGCTTGAGCTTGCAGACAGGCATGTGGTCTTGAGGCTGGAGCTTGGATACAGTCTGGGGTTCTTGACACTGGAGCTTGGAGACAGGCCGGGGGTCTTGAGGCTTGACCTTAGCGACAGGCTGGGGGTCTTTAGGCATGAGCTTGGAGACAGGCTTGTAGTCTTGAGGCTTGAGCTTGGATACAGGCTTGGGGTCTTCAGCTTGAAGACAGTCTTGGGGTCTTGAGGCTTGAGCTTGCAGACAGGCATGTGGTCTTGAGGCTGGAGCTTGGAGACAGGCTTGGGGTCTTGAGGCTTGGGCTTGCAGACAGGCTTGTTGTCTTGAGGCATGAGCTTGGTGACAGGCTCGGGGTCTTGAGGCTTCAGCTTGGAGACAGGCTTGGGGTCTTGATGCTTGAGCTTGGAGACAGGCTCGGGGTCTTGAGGCTTGAGCTTGGAGACAGGCTTGAGGTCTTGAGGCTTGAGCTTGGAGACCAGCTTGGGGTCTTGAGGCTTGAGCTTGGAGACAGGCTCGGGTTCTTGAGGCTTGAGTTTGGAGATAGGTTTGGGGTCATGAGGTTTGATCTTGGAGACGGGCTTGGGGTCTTGAGGCTTGAGCTTGGAGACAGGCAGGGGGTCTTGCGGCTTGAGCTGGCGACAGGCTCGGGGTCTTGAGGCTTGAACTTGGATACAGGCTTGGGGTCTTGAGGCTTGAGCATGAAGATAGCGTGGGGACTTGAGGCTTGAGCTTGCAGAGAGGCTTGGGTCTTGAGGCTTGAGCTTGGAGACATACTTGGGGTCTTGAGGCTTGAGCTTGGAGACAGAATTGAGCTTGGACGCAGGTTTGGGGTTTTCAGGCTAGAGCTTTGAGACAGGCTTGGGGTATCGTGGCTTCAGCTTGGAGAAAGGCTCGGGGTCTTGAGGCTTGAGCTTGGAGACAGGCTTTGGGACTTGAGGCTTGAGCTTGGAGACAGGCTTGCGGTCTTGTGGCTTGAGGTTGGAGACAGGCTTGGGGTCTTTAGGCTTGAGTTTGCAGACAGGCATGTGGTCTTGAGGCTGGAGCTTGGATACAGTCTGGGGTTCTTGACACTGGAGCTTGGAGACAGGCTGGGGGTCTTGAGGCTTGAGCTTAGCGACAGGCTGGGGGTCTTTAGGCTTGAGCTTGGAGACAGGCTTGGGGTCTTGAGGCTTGAGCTTGGAGACAGGCTTGGGGTTTTGAAGCCTGTGCTTTGACACAGGCTTGGGTCTTGAGGCTTGAGGTTGGCGACAGACTTGAGGTATTGAGGCTTGAGCTTGGATACAGGCTTGGGGTCTTGAGGCTTGAGCATGAAGATAGTGTGGCGTCTTGAGGCTTGAGCTTGCAGAGAGGCTTGGGTCTTGAGGCTTGAGCTTGGAGACATACTTGGGGTCTTGAGGCTTGAGCTTGGAGATAGGTTTGAGCTTGGACACAGGTTTGGGGTTTTCAGGCTAGAGCTTTGAGACAGGCTTGGGGTATCGTGGCTTGAGCTTGGAGAAAGGCTCGGGGTCTTGAGGCTTGAGCTTGGAGACAGGCTTTGGGACTTGAGGCTTGAGCTTGGAGACAGGCTTGCGGTCTTGTGGCTTGAGGTTGGAAACAGGCTTGGGGTCTTGAGGCTTGAGCTTGCAGACAGGCATGTGGTCTTGAGGCTGGAGCTTGGATACAGTCTGGGGTTCTTGACACTGGAGCTTGGAGACAGGCTGGGGGTCTTGAGGCTTGAGCTTAGCGACAGGCTTGTTGTCTTGAGGCATGAGCTTGGAGACAGGCAGGGGGTCTTGCGGCTTGAGCTGGCGACAGGCTCGGGGTCTTGAGGCTTGAACTTGGATACAGGCTTGGGGTCTTGAGGCTTGAGCATGAAGATAGCGTGGGGTCTTGAGGCTTGAGCTTGCAGAGAGGCTTGGGTCTTGAGGCTTGAGCTTGGAGACATACTTGGGGTCTTGAGGCTTGAGCTTGGAGATAGGTTTGAGCTTGGACATAGGTTTGGGGTTTTCAGGCTAGAGCTTTGAGACAGGCTTGGTGTATCGTGGCTTGAGCTTGGAGAAAGGCTCGGGGTCTTGAGGCTTGAGCTTGGAGACAGGCTTTGGGACTTGAGGCTTGAGCTTGGAGACAGGCTTGCGGTCTTGTGGCTTGAGGTTGGAGACAGGCTTGGGGTCTTGAGGCTTGAGCTTGCAGACAGGCATGTGGTCTTGAGGCTGGAGCTTGGATACAGTCTGGGGTTCTTGACACTGGAGCTTGGAGACAGGCTGGGGGTCTTGAGGCTTGAGCTTAGCGACAGGCTGGGGGTTTTCAGGCTTGAGCTTGGAGACAGGCCTGGGGTCTTGAGGCTTGAGCTTGGAGACAGGCTCGGGTTCTTGAGGCTTGAGGTTGGAGACAGGTTTGGGTCTTGAGGTTTGAGCTTGGAGACAGGCTTGAGGTATTGAGGCTTGAGCTTGGAGAGAAGCTTGGGGTCATGAGGTTTGTTCTTGGAGACAGGCTTGGGGTGTTGAGGCTTGAGCTTGGAGACAGGCTTGGGGTGTTGAGGCTTGATCTTGTAGACAGGCTTGGGATGTTGAGGCTTGAGCTTGTATACAGGTTTGCGGTCTTGACACTTCAGGTTGCAGACAGGCTTGGGGTCTTGTGGCTTGAGCTTGGAGACAGGCTTGGGGTCTTGAGGCTTGAGCTTGCAGACAGGCATGTGGTCTTGAGGCTGGAGCTTGGAGACAGGCTGGGGTTCTTGACACTGGAGCTTGGAGACAGGCTCGGGGTCTTGAGGCTTGAGCTTGGAGACAGGCTCGGGGTCTTGAGGCTTGAGCTTGGCGACAGGCCTGGGGTCTTGAGGCTTGAGCTTGGAGACAGGCTCGGGTTCTTGAGGGTTGAGGTTGGAGACAGGTTTGGGGTCTTGAGGTTTGAGCTTGGAGACAGGCTTGGGGTCTTGAGGCTTGAGTTTGGAGAGAGGCTTGGGGTGTTGAGGCTTCAGCTTGGAGACAGGCTTGGGGTGTTGAGGCTTGATCTTAGAGACTGGCTTGGGATGTTGAGGCTTGAGCTTGGAGACAGGCTTGGGGTCTTGAGGCTTGAGCTTGCAGACAGGCATGTGGTCTTGAGGCTGGAGCTTGGATACAGTCTGGGGTTCTTGACACTGGAGCTTGGAGACAGGCCGGGGGTCTTGAGGCTTGACCTTAGCGACAGGCTGGGGGTCTTTAGGCATGAGCTTGGAGACAGGCTTGTAGTCTTGAGGCTTGAGCTTGGATACAGGCTTGGGGTCTTCAGCTTGAAGACAGTCTTGGGGTCTTGAGGCTTGAGCTTGCAGACAGGCATGTGGTCTTCAGGCTGGAGCTTGGAGACAGGCTTGGGGTCTTGAGGCTTGGGCTTGGAGACAGGCTTGTTGTCTTGAGGCATGAGCTTGGTGACAGGCTCGGGGTCTTGAGGCTTCAGCTTGGAGACAGGCTTGGGGTCTTGATGCTTGAGCTTGGAGACAGGCTCGGGGTCTTGAGGCTTGAGCTTGGAGACAGGCTTGAGGTCTTGAGGCTTGAGCTTGGAGACCAGCTTGGGGTCTTGAGGCTTGAGCTTGGAGACAGGCTCGGGTTCTTGAGGCTTGAGTTTGGAGATAGGTTTGGGGTCATGAGGTTTGATCTTGGAGACGGGCTTGGGGTCTTGAGGCTTGAGCTTGGAGACAGGCAGGGGGTCTTGCGGCTTGAGCTGGCGACAGGCTCGGGGTCTTGAGGCTTGAACTTGGATACAGGCTTGGGGTCTTGAGGCTTGAGCATGAAGATAGCGTGGGGACTTGAGGCTTGAGCTTGCAGAGAGGCTTGGGTCTTGAGGCTTGAGCTTGGAGACATACTTGGGGTCTTGAGGCTTGAGCTTGGAGACAGAATTGAGCTTGGACGCAGGTTTGGGGTTTTCAGGCTAGAGCTTTAAGACAGGCTTGGGGTATCGTGGCTTCAGCTTGGAGAAAGGCTCGGGGTCTTGAGGCTTGAGCTTGGAGACAGGCTTTGGGACTTGAGGCTTGAGCTTGGAGACAGGCTTGCGGTCTTGTGGCTTGAGGTTGGAGACAGGCTTGGGGTCTTTAGGCTTGAGTTTGCAGACAGGCATGTGGTCTTGAGGCTGGAGCTTGGATACAGTCTGGGGTTCTTGACACTGGAGCTTGGAGACAGGCTGGGGGTCTTGAGGCTTGAGCTTAGCGACAGGCTGGGGGTCTTTAGGCTTGAGCTTGGAGACAGGCTTGGGGTCTTGAGGCTTGAGCTTGGAGACAGGCTTGGGGTTTTGAAGCCTGTGCTTTGACACAGGCTTGGGTCTTGAGGCTTGAGGTTGGCGACAGACTTGAGGTATTGAGGCTTGAGCTTGGATACAGGCTTGGGGTCTTGAGGCTTGAGCATGAAGATAGTGTGGCGTCTTGAGGCTTGAGCTTGCAGAGAGGCTTGGGTCTTGAGGCTTGAGCTTGGAGACATACTTGGGGTCTTGAGGCTTGAGCTTGGAGATAGGTTTGAGCTTGGACACAGGTTTGGGGTTTTCAGGCTAGAGCTTTGAGACAGGCTTGGGGTATCGTGGCTTGAGCTTGGAGAAAGGCTCGGGGTCTTGAGGCTTGAGCTTGGAGACAGGCTTTGGGACTTGAGGCTTGAGCTTGGAGACAGGCTTGCGGTCTTGTGGCTTGAGGTTGGAAACAGGCTTGGGGTCTTGAGGCTTGAGCTTGCAGACAGGCATGTGGTCTTGAGGCTGGAGCTTGGATACAGTCTGGGGTTCTTGACACTGGAGCTTGGAGACAGGCTGGGGGTCTTGAGGCTTGAGCTTAGCGACAGGCTTGTTGTCTTGAGGCATGAGCTTGGAGACAGGCAGGGGGTCTTGCGGCTTGAGCTGGCGACAGGCTCGGGGTCTTGAGGCTTGAGCTTGGAGACAGGCTCGGGTTCTTGAGGCTTGAGGTTGGAGACAGGTTTGGGTCTTGAGGTTTGAGCTTGGAGACAGGCTTGAGGTATTGAGGCTTGAGCTTGGAGAGAAGCTTGGGGTCATGAGGTTTGTTCTTGGAGACAGGCTTGGGGTGTTGAGGCTTGAGCTTGGAGACAGGCTTGGGGTGTTGAGGCTAGATCTTGTAGACAGGCTTGGGATGTTGAGGCTTGAGCTTGTATACAGGTTTGCGGTCTTGACACTTCAGGTTGCAGACAGGCTTGGGGTCTTGTGGCTTGAGCTTGGAGACAGGCTTGGGGTCTTGAGGCTTGAGCTTGCAGACAGGCATGTGGTCTTGAGGCTGGAGCTTGGAGACAGGCTGGGGTTCTTGACACTGGAGCTTGGAGACAGGCTCGGGGTCTTGAGGCTTGAGCTTGGAGACAGGCTCGGGGTCTTGAGGCTTGAGCTTGGCGACAGGCCTGGGGTCTTGAGGCTTGAGCTTGGAGACAGGCTCGGGTTCTTGAGGGTTGAGGTTGGAGACAGGTTTGGGGTCTTGAGGTTTGAGCTTGGAGACAGGCTTGGGGTCTTGAGGCTTGAGTTTGGAGAGAGGCTTGGGGTGTTGAGGCTTCAGCTTGGAGACAGGCTTGGGGTGTTGAGGCTTGATCTTAGAGACTGGCTTGGGATGTTGAGGCTTGAGCTTGGAGACAGGCTTGTAGTCTTGAGGCTTGAGCTTGGATACAGGCTTGGGGTCTTCAGCTTGAAGACAGTCTTGGGGTCTTGAGGCTTGAGCTTGCAGACAGGCATGTGGTCTTGAGGCTGGAGCTTGGAGACAGGCTTGGGGTCTTGAGGCTTGGGCTTGCAGACAGGCTTGTTGTCTTGAGGCATGAGCTTGGTGACAGGCTCGGGGTCTTGAGGCTTCAGCTTGGAGACAGGCTTGGGGTCTTGATGCTTGAGCTTGGAGACAGGCTCGGGGTCTTGAGGCTTGAGCTTGGAGACAGGCTTGAGGTCTTGAGGCTTGAGCTTGGAGACCAGCTTGGGGTCTTGAGGCTTGAGCTTGGAGACAGGCTCGGGTTCTTGAGGCTTGAGTTTGGAGATAGGTTTGGGGTCATGAGGTTTGATCTTGGAGACGGGCTTGGGGTCTTGAGGCTTGAGCTTGGAGACAGGCAGGGGGTCTTGCGGCTTGAGCTGGCGACAGGCTCGGGGTCTTGAGGCTTGAACTTGGATACAGGCTTGGGGTCTTGAGGCTTGAGCATGAAGATAGCGTGGGGACTTGAGGCTTGAGCTTGCAGAGAGGCTTGGGTCTTGAGGCTTGAGCTTGGAGACATACTTGGGGTCTTGAGGCTTGAGCTTGGAGACAGAATTGAGCTTGGACGCAGGTTTGGGGTTTTCAGGCTAGAGCTTTAAGACAGGCTTGGGGTATCGTGGCTTCAGCTTGGAGAAAGGCTCGGGGTCTTGAGGCTTGAGCTTGGAGACAGGCTTTGGGACTTGAGGCTTGAGCTTGGAGACAGGCTTGCGGTCTTGTGGCTTGAGGTTGGAGACAGGCTTGGGGTCTTTAGGCTTGAGTTTGCAGACAGGCATGTGGTCTTGAGGCTGGAGCTTGGATACAGTCTGGGGTTCTTGACACTGGAGCTTGGAGACAGGCTGGGGGTCTTGAGGCTTGAGCTTAGCGACAGGCTGGGGGTCTTTAGGCTTGAGCTTGGAGACAGGCTTGGGGTCTTGAGGCTTGAGCTTGGAGACAGGCTTGGGGTTTTGAAGCCTGTGCTTTGACACAGGCTTGGGTCTTGAGGCTTGAGGTTGGCGACAGACTTGAGGTATTGAGGCTTGAGCTTGGATACAGGCTTGGGGTCTTGAGGCTTGAGCATGAAGATAGTGTGGCGTCTTGAGGCTTGAGCTTGCAGAGAGGCTTGGGTCTTGAGGCTTGAGCTTGGAGACATACTTGGGGTCTTGAGGCTTGAGCTTGGAGATAGGTTTGAGCTTGGACACAGGTTTGGGGTTTTCAGGCTAGAGCTTTGAGACAGGCTTGGGGTATCGTGGCTTGAGCTTGGAGAAAGGCTCGGGGTCTTGAGGCTTGAGCTTGGAGACAGGCTTTGGGACTTGAGGCTTGAGCTTGGAGACAGGCTTGCGGTCTTGTGGCTTGAGGTTGGAAACAGGCTTGGGGTCTTGAGGCTTGAGCTTGCAGACAGGCATGTGGTCTTGAGGCTGGAGCTTGGATACAGTCTGGGGTTCTTGACACTGGAGCTTGGAGACAGGCTGGGGGTCTTGAGGCTTGAGCTTAGCGACAGGCTTGTTGTCTTGAGGCATGAGCTTGGAGACAGGCAGGGGGTCTTGCGGCTTGAGCTGGCGACAGGCTCGGGGTCTTGAGGCTTGAGCTTGGAGACAGGCTCGGGTTCTTGAGGCTTGAGGTTGGAGACAGGTTTGGGTCTTGAGGTTTGAGCTTGGAGACAGGCTTGAGGTATTGAGGCTTGAGCTTGGAGAGAAGCTTGGGGTCATGAGGTTTGTTCTTGGAGACAGGCTTGGGGTGTTGAGGCTTGAGCTTGGAGACAGGCTTGGGGTGTTGAGGCTAGATCTTGTAGACAGGCTTGGGATGTTGAGGCTTGAGCTTGTATACAGGTTTGCGGTCTTGACACTTCAGGTTGCAGACAGGCTTGGGGTCTTGTGGCTTGAGCTTGGAGACAGGCTTGGGGTCTTGAGGCTTGAGCTTGCAGACAGGCATGTGGTCTTGAGGCTGGAGCTTGGAGACAGGCTGGGGTTCTTGACACTGGAGCTTGGAGACAGGCTCGGGGTCTTGAGGCTTGAGCTTGGAGACAGGCTCGGGGTCTTGAGGCTTGAGCTTGGCGACAGGCCTGGGGTCTTGAGGCTTGAGCTTGGAGACAGGCTCGGGTTCTTGAGGGTTGAGGTTGGAGACAGGTTTGGGGTCTTGAGGTTTGAGCTTGGAGACAGGCTTGGGGTCTTGAGGCTTGAGTTTGGAGAGAGGCTTGGGGTGTTGAGGCTTCAGCTTGGAGACAGGCTTGGGGTGTTGAGGCTTGATCTTAGAGACTGGCTTGGGATGTTGAGGCTTGAGCTTGGAGACAGGCTTGGGGTCTTGAGGCTTGAGCTTGTATACAGGCTTGGGGTCTTGAGGCTTCAGGTTGGAGACAGGCTTGGGGTCTTCAGCTTGAAGACAGTCTTGGGGTCTTGAGGCTTGAGCTTGCAGACAGGCATGTGGTCTTGAGGCTGGAGCTTGTAGACAGGCTTGGGGTCTTGAGGCTTGGGCTTGGAGACAGGCTTGTTGTCTTGAGGCATGAGCTTGGTGACAGGCTCGGGGTCTTGAGGCTTCAGCTTGGAGACAGGCTTGGGGTCTTGATGCTTGAGCTTGGAGACAGGCTCCGGGTCTTGAGGCTTGAGCTTGGAGACAGGCTTGGGGTCTTGAGGCTTGAGCTTGTATACAGGCTTGGGGTCTTGAGGCTTCAGGTTGGAGACAGGCTTGGGGTCTTCAGCTTGAAGACAGTCTTGGGGTCTTGAGGCTTGAGCTTGCAGACAGGCATGTGGTCTTGAGGCTGGAGCTTGGAGACTGGCTTGGGGTCTTGAGGCTTGGGCTTGGAGACAGGCTTGTTGTCTTGAGGCATGAGCTTGGTGACAGGCTCGGGGTCTTGAGGCTTCAGCTTGGAGACAGGCTTGGGGTCTTGATGCTTGAGCTTGGAGACAGGCTCCGGGTCTTGAGGCTTGAGCTTGGAGACAGGCTTGAGGTCTTGAGGCTTGAGTTTGGAGACCAGCTTGGGGTCTTGAGGCTTGAGCTTGGAGACAGGCTCGGGTTCTTGAGGCTTGAGTTTGGAGATAGGTTTGGGGTCATGAGGCTTGATCTTGGAGACGGGCTTGGGGTCTTGAGGCTTGAGCTTGGAGACAGGCAGGGGGTCTTGCGGCTTGAGCTGGCGACAGGCTCGGGGTCTTGAGGCTTGAACTTGGATACAGGCTTGGGGTCTTGAGGCTTGAGCATGAAGATAGCGTGGGGTCTTGAGGCTTGAGCTTGCAGAGAGGCTTGGGTCTTGAGGCTTGAGCTTGGAGACATACTTGGGGTCTTGAGGCTTGAGCTTGGAGATAGGTTTGAGCTTGGACACAGGTTTGGGGTTTTCAGGCTAGAGCTTTGAGACAGGCTTGGGGTATCGTGGCTTGAGCTTGGAGAAAGGCTCGGGGTCTTGAGGCTTGAGCTTGGAGACAGGCTTTGGGACTTGAGGCTTGAGCTTGGAGACAGGCTTAGGGTCTTGAGGCTTGAGCTTGCAGACAGGCATGTGGTCTTGAGGCTGGAGCTTGGATACAGTCTGGGGTTCTTGACACTGGAGCTTGGAGACAGGCTGGGGGTCTTGAGGCTTGAGCTTAGCGACAGGCTGGGGGTCTTTAGGCTTGAGCTTGGAGACAGGCCTGGGGTCTTGAGGCTTGAGCTTGGAGACAGGCTCGGGTTCTTGAGGCTTGAGGTTGGAGACAGGTTTGGGTCTTGAGGTTTGAGCTTGGAGACAGGCTTGAGGTATTGAGGCTTGAGCTTGGAGAGAAACTTGGGGTCATGAGGTTTGATCTTGCAGACAGGCTTGGGGTGTTGAGGCTTGAGCTTGGAGACAGGCTTGGGGTGTTGAGGCTTGATCTTGTAGACAGGCTTGGGATGTTGAGGCTTGAGCTTGTATACAGGTTTGCGGTCTTGACACTTCAGGTTGCAGACAGGCTTGGGGTCTTGTGGCTTGAGCTTGGAGACAGGCTTGGGGTCTTGAGGCTTGAGCTTGCAGACAGGCATGTGGTCTTGAGGCTGGAGCTTGGAGACAGGCTGGGGTTCTTGACACTGGAGCTTGGAGACAGGCTCGGGGTCTTGAGGCTTGAGCTTGGAGACAGGCTCGGGGTCTTGAGGCTTGAGCTTGGCGACAGGCCTGGGGTCTTGAGGCTTGAGCTTGGAGACAGGCTCGGGTTCTTGAGGGTTGAGGTTGGAGACAGGTATGGGGTCTTGAGGTTTGAGCTTGGAGACAGGCTTGGGGTCTTGAGGCTTGAGTTTGGAGACAGGCTTGGGGTGTTGAGGCTTGAGCTTGGAGACAGGCTTGGGGTGTTGAGGCTTGATCTTAGAGACTGGCTTGGGATGTTGAGGCTTGAGCTTGGAGACAGGCTTGGGGTCTTGAGGCTTGAGCTTGTATACAGGCTTGGGGTCTTGAGGCTTCAGGTTGGAGACAGGCTTGGGGTCTTCAGCTTGAAGACAGTCTTGGGGTCTTGAGGCTTGAGCTTGCAGACAGGCATGTGGTCTTGAGGCTGGAGCTTGGAGACAGGCTGGGGTTCTTGACACTGGAGCTTGGAGACAGGCTCGGGGTCTTGAGGCTTGAACTTGGAGACAGGCTCGGGGTCTTGAGGCTTGAGCTTGGCGACAGGCCTGGGGTCTTGAGGCTTGAGCTTGGAGACAGGCTCGGGTTCTTGAGGGTTGAGGTTGGAGACAGGTTTGGGGTCTTGAGGTTTGAGCTTGGAGACAGGCTTGGGGTCTTGAGTCTTGAGTTTGGAGACAGGCTTGGGGTGTTGAGGGTTCAGCTTGGAGACAGGCTTGGGGTGTTGAGGCTTGATCTTAGAGACTGGCTTGGGATGTTGAGGCTTGAGCTTGGAGACAGGCTTGGGGTCTTGAGGCTTGAGCTTGTATACAGGCTTGGGGTCTTGAGGCTTCAGGTTGGAGACAGGCTTGGGGTCTTCAGCTTGAAGACAGTCTTGGGGTCTTGAGGCTTGAGCTTGCAGACAGGCATGTGGTCTTGAGGCTGGAGCTTGGAGACAGGCTTGGGGTCTTGAGGCTTGGGCTTGGAGACTGGCTTGTTGTCTTGAGGCATGAGCTTGGTGACAGGCTCGGGGTCTTGAGGCTTGAGCTTGGAGACAGTCTCGGGGTCTTGAGGCTTGAGCTTGGCGACAGGCCTGGGGTCTTGAGGCTTGAGCTTGGATACAGGCTTGGGGTCTTGAGGCTTGAGCATGAAGATAGCGTGGGGTCTTGAGGCTTGAGCTTGCAGAGAGGCTTGGGTCTTGAGGCTTGAGCTTGGAGACATACTTGGGGTCTTGAGGCTTGAGCTTGGAGATAGGTTTGAGCTTGGACACAGGTTTGGGGTTTTCAGGCTAGAGCTTTGAGACAGGCTTGGGGTATCGTGGCTTGAGCTTGGAGAAAGGCTCGGGGTCTTGAGGCTTGAGCTTGGAGACAGGCTTTGGGACTTGAGGCTTGAGCTTGGAGACAGGCTTGCGGTCTTGTGGCTTGAGGTTGGAGACAGGCTTGGGGTCTTGAGGCTTGAGCTTGCAGACAGGCATGTGGTCTTGAGGCTGGAGCTTGGATACAGTCTGGGGTTCTTGACACTGGAGCTTGGAGACAGGCTGGGGGTCTTGAGGCTTGAGCTTAGCGACAGGCTGGGGGTCTTTAGGCTTGAGCTTGGAGACAGGCTTGTAGTCTTGAGGCTTGAGCTTGGATACAGGCTTGGGGTCTTGAGGCTTGAGCTTGGAGTCAGGCTTGGGGTCTTGAGGCTTGAGCTTGGAGACAGTCTCGGGGTCTTGAGGCTTGAGCTTGGATACAGGCTCGGGTTCTTGAGGCTTCAACTTGGAGACAGGTTTGGGGTCTTGAGGCTTGAGCTTGGAGACAGGCTTGGGGTTTTGAAGCCTGTGCTTTGACACAGGCTTGGGTCTTGAGGCTTGAGCTTGGCGACAGACTTGAGGTATTGAGGCTCGAGCTTGGATACAGGCTTGGGGTCTTGAGGCTTGAGCATGAAGATAGCGTGGGGACTTGAGGCTTGAGCTTGCAGAGAGGCTTGGGTCTTGAGGCTTGAGCTTGGAGACATACTTGGGGTCTTGAGGCTTGAGCTTGGAGATAGGTTTGAGCTTGGACACAGGTTTGGGGTTTTCAGGCTAGAGCTTTGAGACAGGCTTGGGGTATCGTGGCTTGAGCTTGGAGAAAGGCTCGGGGTCTTGAGGCTTGAGCTTGGAGACAGGCTTTGGGACTTGAGGCTTGAGCTTGGAGACAGGCTTGCGGTCTTGTGGCTTGAGGTTGGAAACAGGCTTGGGGTCTTGAGGCTTGAGCTTGCAGACAGGCATGTGGTCTTGAGGCTGGAGCTTGGATACAGTCTGGGGTTCTTGACACTGGAGCTTGGAGACAGGCTGGGGGTCTTGAGGCTTGAGCTTAGCGACAGGCTTGTTGTCTTGAGGCATGAGCTTGGAGACAGGCAGGGGGTCTTGCGGCTTGAGCTGGCGACAGGCTCGGGGTCTTGAGGCTTGAGCTTGGAGACAGGCTCGGGTTCTTGAGGCTTGAGGTTGGAGACAGGTTTGGGTCTTGAGGTTTGAGCTTGGAGACAGGCTTGAGGTATTGAGGCTTGAGCTTGGAGAGAAGCTTGGGGTCATGAGGTTTGTTCTTGGAGACAGGCTTGGGGTGTTGAGGCTTGAGCTTGGAGACAGGCTTGGGGTGTTGAGGCTAGATCTTGTAGACAGGCTTGGGATGTTGAGGCTTGAGCTTGTATACAGGTTTGCGGTCTTGACACTTCAGGTTGCAGACAGGCTTGGGGTCTTGTGGCTTGAGCTTGGAGACAGGCTTGGGGTCTTGAGGCTTGAGCTTGCAGACAGGCATGTGGTCTTGAGGCTGGAGCTTGGAGACAGGCTGGGGTTCTTGACACTGGAGCTTGGAGACAGGCTCGGGGTCTTGAGGCTTGAGCTTGGAGACAGGCTCGGGGTCTTGAGGCTTGAGCTTGGCGACAGGCCTGGGGTCTTGAGGCTTGAGCTTGGAGACAGGCTCGGGTTCTTGAGGGTTGAGGTTGGAGACAGGTTTGGGGTCTTGAGGTTTGAGCTTGGAGACAGGCTTGGGGTCTTGAGGCTTGAGTTTGGAGAGAGGCTTGGGGTGTTGAGGCTTCAGCTTGGAGACAGGCTTGGGGTGTTGAGGCTTGATCTTAGAGACTGGCTTGGGATGTTGAGGCTTGAGCTTGGAGACAGGCTTGGGGTCTTGAGGCTTGAGCTTGTATACAGGCTTGGGGTCTTGAGGCTTCAGGTTGGAGACAGGCTTGGGGTCTTCAGCTTGAAGACAGTCTTGGGGTCTTGAGGCTTGAGCTTGCAGACAGGCATGTGGTCTTGAGGCTGGAGCTTGTAGACAGGCTTGGGGTCTTGAGGCTTGGGCTTGGAGACAGGCTTGTTGTCTTGAGGCATGAGCTTGGTGACAGGCTCGGGGTCTTGAGGCTTCAGCTTGGAGACAGGCTTGGGGTCTTGATGCTTGAGCTTGGAGACAGGCTCCGGGTCTTGAGGCTTGAGCTTGGAGACAGGCTTGGGGTCTTGAGGCTTGAGCTTGTATACAGGCTTGGGGTCTTGAGGCTTCAGGTTGGAGACAGGCTTGGGGTCTTCAGCTTGAAGACAGTCTTGGGGTCTTGAGGCTTGAGCTTGCAGACAGGCATGTGGTCTTGAGGCTGGAGCTTGGAGACTGGCTTGGGGTCTTGAGGCTTGGGCTTGGAGACAGGCTTGTTGTCTTGAGGCATGAGCTTGGTGACAGGCTCGGGGTCTTGAGGCTTCAGCTTGGAGACAGGCTTGGGGTCTTGATGCTTGAGCTTGGAGACAGGCTCCGGGTCTTGAGGCTTGAGCTTGGAGACAGGCTTGAGGTCTTGAGGCTTGAGTTTGGAGACCAGCTTGGGGTCTTGAGGCTTGAGCTTGGAGACAGGCTCGGGTTCTTGAGGCTTGAGTTTGGAGATAGGTTTGGGGTCATGAGGCTTGATCTTGGAGACGGGCTTGGGGTCTTGAGGCTTGAGCTTGGAGACAGGCAGGGGGTCTTGCGGCTTGAGCTGGCGACAGGCTCGGGGTCTTGAGGCTTGAACTTGGATACAGGCTTGGGGTCTTGAGGCTTGAGCATGAAGATAGCGTGGGGTCTTGAGGCTTGAGCTTGCAGAGAGGCTTGGGTCTTGAGGCTTGAGCTTGGAGACATACTTGGGGTCTTGAGGCTTGAGCTTGGAGATAGGTTTGAGCTTGGACACAGGTTTGGGGTTTTCAGGCTAGAGCTTTGAGACAGGCTTGGGGTATCGTGGCTTGAGCTTGGAGAAAGGCTCGGGGTCTTGAGGCTTGAGCTTGGAGACAGGCTTTGGGACTTGAGGCTTGAGCTTGGAGACAGGCTTAGGGTCTTGAGGCTTGAGCTTGCAGACAGGCATGTGGTCTTGAGGCTGGAGCTTGGATACAGTCTGGGGTTCTTGACACTGGAGCTTGGAGACAGGCTGGGGGTCTTGAGGCTTGAGCTTAGCGACAGGCTGGGGGTCTTTAGGCTTGAGCTTGGAGACAGGCCTGGGGTCTTGAGGCTTGAGCTTGGAGACAGGCTCGGGTTCTTGAGGCTTGAGGTTGGAGACAGGTTTGGGTCTTGAGGTTTGAGCTTGGAGACAGGCTTGAGGTATTGAGGCTTGAGCTTGGAGAGAAACTTGGGGTCATGAGGTTTGATCTTGCAGACAGGCTTGGGGTGTTGAGGCTTGAGCTTGGAGACAGGCTTGGGGTGTTGAGGCTTGATCTTGTAGACAGGCTTGGGATGTTGAGGCTTGAGCTTGTATACAGGTTTGCGGTCTTGACACTTCAGGTTGCAGACAGGCTTGGGGTCTTGTGGCTTGAGCTTGGAGACAGGCTTGGGGTCTTGAGGCTTGAGCTTGCAGACAGGCATGTGGTCTTGAGGCTGGAGCTTGGAGACAGGCTGGGGTTCTTGACACTGGAGCTTGGAGACAGGCTCGGGGTCTTGAGGCTTGAGCTTGGAGACAGGCTCGGGGTCTTGAGGCTTGAGCTTGGCGACAGGCCTGGGGTCTTGAGGCTTGAGCTTGGAGACAGGCTCGGGTTCTTGAGGGTTGAGGTTGGAGACAGGTATGGGGTCTTGAGGTTTGAGCTTGGAGACAGGCTTGGGGTCTTGAGGCTTGAGTTTGGAGACAGGCTTGGGGTGTTGAGGCTTGAGCTTGGAGACAGGCTTGGGGTGTTGAGGCTTGATCTTAGAGACTGGCTTGGGATGTTGAGGCTTGAGCTTGGAGACAGGCTTGGGGTCTTGAGGCTTGAGCTTGTATACAGGCTTGGGGTCTTGAGGCTTCAGGTTGGAGACAGGCTTGGGGTCTTCAGCTTGAAGACAGTCTTGGGGTCTTGAGGCTTGAGCTTGCAGACAGGCATGTGGTCTTGAGGCTGGAGCTTGGAGACAGGCTGGGGTTCTTGACACTGGAGCTTGGAGACAGGCTCGGGGTCTTGAGGCTTGAACTTGGAGACAGGCTCGGGGTCTTGAGGCTTGAGCTTGGCGACAGGCCTGGGGTCTTGAGGCTTGAGCTTGGAGACAGGCTCGGGTTCTTGAGGGTTGAGGTTGGAGACAGGTTTGGGGTCTTGAGGTTTGAGCTTGGAGACAGGCTTGGGGTCTTGAGTCTTGAGTTTGGAGACAGGCTTGGGGTGTTGAGGGTTCAGCTTGGAGACAGGCTTGGGGTGTTGAGGCTTGATCTTAGAGACTGGCTTGGGATGTTGAGGCTTGAGCTTGGAGACAGGCTTGGGGTCTTGAGGCTTGAGCTTGTATACAGGCTTGGGGTCTTGAGGCTTCAGGTTGGAGACAGGCTTGGGGTCTTCAGCTTGAAGACAGTCTTGGGGTCTTGAGGCTTGAGCTTGCAGACAGGCATGTGGTCTTGAGGCTGGAGCTTGGAGACAGGCTTGGGGTCTTGAGGCTTGGGCTTGGAGACTGGCTTGTTGTCTTGAGGCATGAGCTTGGTGACAGGCTCGGGGTCTTGAGGCTTGAGCTTGGAGACAGGCTCGGGGTCTTGAGGCTTGAGCTTGGCGACAGTCCTGGGGTCTTGAGGCTTGAGCTTGGATACAGGCTTGGGGTCTTGAGGCTTGAGCATGAAGATAGCGTGGGGTCTTGAGGCTTGAGCTTGCAGAGAGGCTTGGGTCTTGAGGCTTGAGCTTGGAGACATACTTGGGGTCTTGAGGCTTGAGCTTGGAGATAGGTTTGAGCTTGGACACAGGTTTGGGGTTTTCAGGCTAGAGCTTTGAGACAGGCTTGGGGTATCGTGGCTTGAGCTTGGAGAAAGGCTCGGGGTCTTGAGGCTTGAGCTTGGAGACAGGCTTTGGGACTTGAGGCTTGAGCTTGGAGACAGGCTTGCGGTCTTGTGGCTTGAGGTTGGAGACAGGCTTGGGGTCTTGAGGCTTGAGCTTGCAGACAGGCATGTGGTCTTGAGGCTGGAGCTTGGATACAGTCTGGGGTTCTTGACACTGGAGCTTGGAGACAGGCTGGGGGTCTTGAGGCTTGAGCTTAGCGACAGGCTGGGGGTCTTTAGGCTTGAGCTTGGAGACAGGCTTGTAGTCTTGAGGCTTGAGCTTGGATACAGGCTTGGGGTCTTGAGGCTTGAGCTTGGAGTCAGGCTTGGGGTCTTGAGGCTTGAGCTTGGAGACAGTCTCGGGGTCTTGAGGCTTGAGCTTGGATACAGGCTCGGGTTCTTGAGGCTTCAACTTGGAGACAGGTTTGGGGTCTTGAGGCTTGAGCTTGGAGACAGGCTTGGGGTTTTGAAGCCTGTGCTTTGACACAGGCTTGGGTCTTGAGGCTTGAGCTTGGCGACAGACTTGAGGTATTGAGGCTCGAGCTTGGATACAGGCTTGGGGTCTTGAGGCTTGAGCATGAAGATAGCGTGGGGTCTTGAGGCTTGAGCTTGCAGAGAGGCTTGGGTCTTGAGGCTTGAGCTTGGAGATAGGTTTGAGCTTGGACACAGGTTTGGGGTTTTCAGGCTAGAGCTTTGAGACAGGCTTGGGGTATCGTGGCTTGAGCTTGGAGAAAGGCTCGGGGTCTTGAGGCTTGAGCTTGGAGACAGGCTTTGGGACTTGAGGCTTGAGCTTGGAGACAGGCTTGCGGTCTTGTGGCTTGAGGTTGGAAACAGGCTTGGGGTCTTGAGGCTTGAGCTTGCAGACAGGCATGTGGTCTTGAGGCTGGAGCTTGGATACAGTCTGGGGTTCTTGACACTGGAGCTTGGAGACAGGCTGGGGGTGTTGCGGCTTGAGCTAAGCGACAGGCTGGGGGTCTATAGGCTTGAGCTTTGAGACAGGCTTGGGGTCTTGAGGCTTGGGCTTGTAGACAGGCTTGGGATCCTGAGGCTTGAGCTTTTAGACAAGCTGGGGGTCTTGAGGCTTGAGATTGGAGACAGGCTTAGTAGTCTATGCTAGAGTTTAGAGACAGGCTCGGGGTCTCGAGGCTTGAGCTTGGAGACAGGCTTGTAGTCTTGAGGCTTGAGCTTGGATACAGGCTTGGGGTCTTGAGGCTTGAGCTTGGAGTCAGGCTTCGGGTCTTGAGGCTTGAGCTTGGATACAGGCTCGGGTTCTTGAGGCTTCAACTTGGAGACAGGTTTGGGGTCTTGAGGCTTGAATTTGGAGACAGGCTTGGGGTTTTGAAGCCTGTGCTTTGACACAGGCTTGGGTCTTGAGGCTTGAGCTTGGCGACAGACTTGAGGTATTGAGGCTTGAGCTTGGAGACAGGCTTGGGGTGTTGAGGCTTGATCTTCTAGACAGGCTTGGGATGTTGAGGCTTGAGCTTGTATACAGGTTTGCGGTCTTGACGCTTCAGGTTGCAGACAGGCTTGGGGTCTTGTGGCTTGAGCTTGGAGACAGGCTTGGGGTCTTGAGGCTTGAGCTTGCAGACAGGCATGTGGTCTTGAGGCTGGAGCTTGGAGACAGCCTGGGGTTCTTGACACTGGAGCTTGGAGACAGGCTCGGGGTCTTGAGGCTTGAGCTTGGAGACAGGCTCGGGGTCTTGAGGCTTGAGCTTGGCGACAGGCCTGGGGTCTTGAGGCTTGAGCTTGGAGACAGGCTCGGGTTCTTGAGGCTTGAGGTTGGAGACAGGTTTGGGTCTTGAGGTTTGAGCTTGGAGACAGGCTTGAGGTATTGAGGCTTGAGCTTGGAGAGAAGCTTGGGGTCATGCGGTTTGATCTTGGAGACAGGCTTGGGGTGTTGAGGCTTGAGCTTGGAGACAGGCTTGGGGTGTTGAGGCTTGATCTTGTAGACAGGCTTGGGATGTTGAGGCTTGAGCTTGTATACAGGATTGCGGTCTTGACGCTTCAGGTTGCAGACAGGCTTGGGGTCTTGCGGCTTGAGCTTGGAGACAGGCTTGGGGTCTTGAGGCTTGAGCTTGCAGACAGGCATGTGGTCTTGAGGCTGGAGCTTGGAGACAGGCTGGGGTTCTTGACACTGGAGCATGGAGACAGGCTCGGGGTCTTGAGGCTTGAGCTTGGAGACAGGCTCGGGGTCTTGAGGCTTGAGCTTGGCGACAGGCCTGGGGTCTTGAGGCTTGAGCTTGGAGACAGGCTCGGGTTCTTGAGGCTTGAGGTTGGAGACAGGTTTGGGGTCTTGAGGTTTGAGCTTGGAGACAGGCTTGGGGTCTTGAGGCTTGAGTTTGGAGACAGGCTTGGGGTGTTGAGGCTTGAGCTTGGAGACAGGCTTGGGGTGTTGAGGCTTGATCTTGGAGACAGGCTTGGGATGTTGGGGCTTGAGCTTGGAGACAGGCTGGGGGTCTTGAGGCTTGAGCTTGGAGAGCGGCTGGAGGTCTTGAGGCTTGAGCTTGTATACAGGCTTGGGGTCTTGAGGCTTCAGGTTGGAGACAGGCTTGGGGTCTTCAGCATGGAGACAGTCTTGGGGTCTTGAGGCTTGAGCTTGCAGACAGGCATGTGGTCTTGAGGCTGGAGCTTGGAGACAGGCTTGGTGTCTTGAGGCTTGGGCTTGGAGGCAGGCTTGTTGTCTTGAGGCATGAGCTTGGTGACAGGCTCGGGGTCTTGAGGCTTGAGCTTGTAGACAGGCTTGGGGTCTTGAGGCTTGAGCTTGGAGACAGGCTCGGGGTCTTGAGGCTTCAGCTTGGAGACAGGCTTGAGGTCTTGAGGCTTGATCTTGGAGACGGGCTTGGGGTCTTGAGGCTTGAGCTTGGAGACAGGCAGGGGGTCTTGCGGCTTGAGCTGGCGACAGGCTCGGGGTCTTGAGGCTTGAGCTTGGATACAGGCTTGGGGTCTTGAGGCTTGAGCATGAAGATAGGCGTGGGGTCTTGAGGCTTGAGCTTGCAGAGAGGTTTGGGTCCTGAGGCTTGAGCTTGGAGACATACTTGGGGTCTTGAGGCTTGAGCTTGCAGACAGGCATGTGGTCTTGAGGCTGGAGCTTGGATACAGTCTGTGGTTCTTGACACTGGAGCTTGGAGACAGGCTTGGGGTGTTGAGGCTTGGGCTTGGAGACAGGCTTGTTGTCTTGAGGCATGAGCTTGGTGACAGGCTCGGGGTCTTGAGGCTTGAGCTTGGAGACAGGCTTGGGGTCTTGAGACTTGAGCTTGGAGACAGGCTCGGGGTCTTTAGGCTTGAGCTTGGAGACAGGCTTGAGGTCTTGAGGCTTGAGCTTGGAGACAGGCTTGGGGTCTTGAGGCTTGAGCTTGGTGACAGGCTCGGGTTCTTGAGGCTTGAGCTTGGAGACAGGTTTGGGGTCATGAGGCTTGATCTTGGCGACAGTCATGAGGTATTGAGGCTTGAGCTTGGAGAGAAGCTTGGGGTCATGAGGCTTGATCTTGGAGACAGGCTTGGGGTTTTGAGGCTTGAGCTTGGAGATTTAGGCTTGAGGTCGGAGACAGGCTTGGGATCCTGAGGCTTGAGCTTTTAGACAAGCTGGTGGTCTTGAGGCTTGAGATTGGAGACAGGCTTAGTGAGTCTATGCTAGAGTTTAGAGACAGGCTTGGGGTCTCGAGGCTTGAGCTTGGAGTCAGGCTTGCAGTCTTGAGGCTTGAGCTTGGAGGCAGGCTTGGGGTGTTGAGGCTTGATCTTAGAGACTGGCTTGGGATGTTGAGGCTTGAGCTTGGAGACAGGCTGGGGGTCTTGAGGCTTGAGCTTGGAGAGCGGCTGTACGTCTTGAGTGTTGAGCTTGGAGACAGGCTTGGGGTCTTCAGCTTGAAGACAGTCTTGGGGTCTTGAGGCTTGAGCTTGCAGACAGGCATGTGGTCTTGATGCTGGAGCTTGGAGACAGGCTTGGGGTCTTGAGGCTTGGGCTTGGAGACAGGCTTGTTGTCTTGAGGCATGAGCTTGGAGACAGGCTCGGGGTCTTGAGGCTTGAACTTGGAGACAGGCTCGGGGTCTTGAGGCTTGAGCTTGGCGACAGGCCTGGGGTCTTGAGGCTTGAGCTTGGAGACAGGCTCGGGTTCTTGAGGGTTGAGGTTGGAGACAGGTTTGGGGTCTTGAGGTTTGAGCTTGGAGACAGGCTTGGGGTCTTGAGTCTTGAGTTTGGAGACAGGCTTGGGGTGTTGAGGCTTCAGCTTGGAGACAGGCTTGGGGTGTTGAGGCTTGATCTTAGAGACTGGCTTGGGATGTTGAGGCTTGAGCTTGGAGACAGGCTTGGGGTCTTGAGGCTTGAGCTTGTATACAGGCTTGGGGTCTTGAGGCTTCAGGTTGGAGACAGGCTTGGGGTCTTCAGCTTGAAGACAGTCTTGGGGTCTTGAGGCTTGAGCTTGCAGACAGGCATGTGGTCTTGAGGCTGGAGCTTGGAGACAGGCTTGGGGTCTTGAGGCTTGGGCTTGGAGACTGGCTTGTTGTCTTGAGGCATGAGCTTGGTGACAGGCTCGGGGTCTTGAGGCTTGAGCTTGGAGACAGGCTCGGGGTCTTGAGGCTTGAGCTTGGCGACAGGCCTGGGGTCTTGAGGCTTGAGCTTGGATACAGGCTTGGGGTCTTGAGGCTTGAGCATGAAGATAGCGTGGGGTCTTGAGGCTTGAGCTTGCAGAGAGGCTTGGGTCTTGAGGCTTGAGCTTGGAGACATACTTGGGGTCTTGAGGCTTGAGCTTGGAGATAGGTTTGAGCTTGGACACAGGTTTGGGGTTTTCAGGCTAGAGCTTTGAGACAGGCTTGGGGTATCGTGGCTTGAGCTTGGAGAAAGGCTCGGGGTCTTGAGGCTTGAGCTTGGAGACAGGCTTTGGGACTTGAGGCTTGAGCTTGGAGACAGGCTTGCGGTCTTGTGGCTTGAGGTTGGAGACAGGCTTGGGGTCTTGAGGCTTGAGCTTGCAGACAGGCATGTGGTCTTGAGGCTGGAGCTTGGATACAGTCTGGGGTTCTTGACACTGGAGCTTGGAGACAGGCTGGGGGTCTTGAGGCTTGAGCTTAGCGACAGGCTGGGGGTCTTTAGGCTTGAGCTTGGAGACAGGCTTGTAGTCTTGAGGCTTGAGCTTGGATACAGGCTTGGGGTCTTGAGGCTTGAGCTTGGAGTGAGGCTTGGGGTCTTGAGGCTTGAGCTTGGAGACAGTCTCGGGGTCTTGAGGCTTGAGCTTGGATACAGGCTCGGGTTCTTGAGGCTTCAACTTGGAGACAGGTTTGGGGTCTTGAGGCTTGAGCTTGGAGACAGGCTTGGGGTTTTGAAGCCTGTGCTTTGACACAGGCTTGGGTCTTGAGGCTTGAGCTTGGCGACAGACTTGAGGTATTGAGGCTCGAGCTTGGATACAGGCTTGGGGTCTTGAGGCTTGAGCATGAAGATAGCGTGGGGTCTTGAGGCTTGAGCTTGCAGAGAGGCTTGGGTCTTGAGGCTTGAGCTTGGAGATAGGTTTGAGCTTGGACACAGGTTTGGGGTTTTCAGGCTAGAGCTTTGAGACAGGCTTGGGGTATCGTGGCTTGAGCTTGGAGAAAGGCTCGGGGTCTTGAGGCTTGAGCTTGGAGACAGGCTTTGGGACTTGAGGCTTGAGCTTGGAGACAGGCTTGCGGTCTTGTGGCTTGAGGTTGGAAACAGGCTTGGGGTCTTGAGGCTTGAGCTTGCAGACAGGCATGTGGTCTTGAGGCTGGAGCTTGGATACAGTCTGGGGTTCTTGACACTGGAGCTTGGAGACAGGCTGGGGGTGTTGCGGCTTGAGCTAAGCGACAGGCTGGGGGTCTATAGGCTTGAGCTTTGAGACAGGCTTGGGGTCTTGAGGCTTGGGCTTGTAGACAGGCTTGGGATCCTGAGGCTTGAGCTTTTAGACAAGCTGGGGGTCTTGAGGCTTGAGATTGGAGACAGGCTTAGTAGTCTATGCTAGAGTTTAGAGACAGGCTCGGGGTCTCGAGGCTTGAGCTTGGAGACAGGCTTGTAGTCTTGAGGCTTGAGCTTGGATACAGGCTTGGGGTCTTGAGGCTTGAGCTTGGAGTCAGGCTTCGGGTCTTGAGGCTTGAGCTTGGATACAGGCTCGGGTTCTTGAGGCTTCAACTTGGAGACAGGTTTGGGGTCTTGAGGCTTGAATTTGGAGACAGGCTTGGGGTTTTGAAGCCTGTGCTTTGACACAGGCTTGGGTCTTGAGGCTTGAGCTTGGCGACAGACTTGAGGTATTGAGGCTTGAGCTTGGAGACAGGCTTGGGGTGTTGAGGCTTGATCTTCTAGACAGGCTTGGGATGTTGAGGCTTGAGCTTGTATACAGGTTTGCGGTCTTGACGCTTCAGGTTGCAGACAGGCTTGGGGTCTTGTGGCTTGAGCTTGGAGACAGGCTTGGGGTCTTGAGGCTTGAGCTTGCAGACAGGCATGTGGTCTTGAGGCTGGAGCTTGGAGACAGCCTGGGGTTCTTGACACTGGAGCTTGGAGACAGGCTCGGGGTCTTGAGGCTTGAGCTTGGAGACAGGCTCGGGGTCTTGAGGCTTGAGCTTGGCGACAGGCCTGGGGTCTTGAGGCTTGAGCTTGGAGACAGGCTCGGGTTCTTGAGGCTTGAGGTTGGAGACAGGTTTGGGTCTTGAGGTTTGAGCTTGGAGACAGGCTTGAGGTATTGAGGCTTGAGCTTGGAGAGAAGCTTGGGGTCATGCGGTTTGATCTTGGAGACAGGCTTGGGGTGTTGAGGCTTGAGCTTGGAGACAGGCTTGGGGTGTTGAGGCTTGATCTTGTAGACAGGCTTGGGATGTTGAGGCTTGAGCTTGTATACAGGATTGCGGTCTTGACGCTTCAGGTTGCAGACAGGCTTGGGGTCTTGCGGCTTGAGCTTGGAGACAGGCTTGGGGTCTTGAGGCTTGAGCTTGCAGACAGGCATGTGGTCTTGAGGCTGGAGCTTGGAGACAGGCTGGGGTTCTTGACACTGGAGCATGGAGACAGGCTCGGGGTCTTGAGGCTTGAGCTTGGAGACAGGCTCGGGGTCTTGAGGCTTGAGCTTGGCGACAGGCCTGGGGTCTTGAGGCTTGAGCTTGGAGACAGGCTCGGGTTCTTGAGGCTTGAGGTTGGAGACAGGTTTGGGGTCTTGAGGTTTGAGCTTGGAGACAGGCTTGGGGTCTTGAGGCTTGAGTTTGGAGACAGGCTTGGGGTGTTGAGGCTTGAGCTTGGAGACAGGCTTGGGGTGTTGAGGCTTGATCTTGGAGACAGGCTTGGGATGTTGGGGCTTGAGCTTGGAGACAGGCTGGGGGTCTTGAGGCTTGAGCTTGGAGAGCGGCTGGAGGTCTTGAGGCTTGAGCTTGTATACAGGC
>NW_027275191.1:0-65704 GCF_030028105.1 Mobula birostris
ACACCAAAGTACATGCTGCAAAACTAATGGAAACAACTTAGGTTAACTTCCCAAATGTTTCTGAGTTGTTTGAAAGTTGTATTATGGCTCTGAACATCAAGACAAAAAAGTTGTTTTCTCAGTGCATACAATGCTTTTACAATACAAATAGTATACATTTCAATTCTACTCAAAAGTCCTGATTGCAAACCTAATGGAAACACCTTAGGTTAACTTCCCACATGATTATGAGCAGTTTGGAAAGTTGTTTCATTGCTGTACACATCAACACAAAAAAGTTGTTAACTCAGGGCATGCAATGCTTAGACAATACAAATAGTATACATCTCAATTTTACACCAAAGCACTTACAGCAAACCTAATGGAAACACCTTAGGTTAACTTCCCACCTGATTCTGACATGTCTGAAAGTTGTTTCAAACCTGGTGAACATAAAGATAAAAAAGTTGATTTCTCAGTGAATAGAATGCTTGACATAAAAGTAGTATACATTTCAATTGTACTCAAAAGTCCAGACTGCAATCCTAATGGAAACACCTTTGGTTAACTTCCCACATGATTCTGAGATTTTTGAAAGTTGTTTCATGGCTCTGTTCATCAAGACAAAAAAGTTACTTTCTCAGTGCATACTATGTTCTGACATTAAGGTGGTATACATTTCAAATTTCCAACAAAATGCAGAGGGCAAACCAGATGGATACATATTAAGTTAACTTCCCGCATGTTTCTGAGCTGTTTGAAAGTTGTCTCATGGCTCCACACATCAACACAAAAAAGTTGTTAACTCAGGGCATACAATGCATAGACAATACAAATGGTATACATCTCAATTTTACACCAAAGCACTTACTGCAGAACGAATGGAAACACCTTAGGTTAACTTCCCACATGATTCTGAGATGTCTGAAAGTTGTTTCATACCTGTGTACATGAAGATAAAAAAGGTTGATTTCTCAGTGTATAGAATGCTTTGACATAAATGTAGTATAGCTTTCAAATGTACTCTAAAGTCCTGACTGCAAACCTAATGGAAACAACTTAGGTTAACTTCCCACATGTTTATGAGTAGTTTGAAAGTTGTTTCATGGCTGTACACATCAACACAAAAAAGTTGTTATCTCAGTGCATGCAATGCTTAGACAATACAAATAGTATACATTTCAATTTTCCACCAAAGCACTTACTGCAAACCTAATGCAAACAAATTAGGTTAACTTCCCACATGATTCTGAGATGTCTGAAAGTTGTTTCATGGCTCTATTCATCAAGACAAAAAAGTTACTTTCTCAGTGCATACTATGTTCTGACATTAAGATGGTATAAATTTCAATTTTCCAACAAAATGCAGAGTGCAAACCAGATGGATACATATTAAGTTACCTTCCCACATGTTTCTGAGCTGTTTGAAAGTTGTCTCATGGCTCTACACATCAACACAAAAAAGTTGTTAACTCAGGGCATACAATGGTTAGATAATACATAGAGTATACATTTCAATTTTACACCAAAGTACATGCTGCAAACCTAATGGAAACAACTTAGGTTAACTTCCCACATGTTTATGAGTAGTTTGAAAGTTGTTTCATGGCAGTACACATCAACACAAAAAAGTTGTTATCTCAGTGCATGCAATGCTTTTACAATACAAATAGTTTACATTTCAATTCTACTCAAAAGTCCTGATTGCAAACCTAATGGAAACACCGTAGGTTAACTTCCCACATGATTCTGAGATGTCTGAAATTTCTTTCATACCTGTGAACATAAAGACAAAAAAGTTGATTTCTCAGTGAATAGAATGCTTTGACATAAATGTAGTATACATTTCAAATGTACTCAAAAGTCATGACTGCAAACCTAATGGAAACACCTTAGGTTAACTTTCCACATGTTTATGAGTAGTTTGAAAGTTGTTTCATGGCATTACACATCAACACAAAAAAGTTGTTATCTTAGTGCATGCAATGCTTAGACAATACACATAGTATACATCTCAATTTTACACCAAAGCACTTACTGCAAACCTAATGGAAACACCTTAGGTTAACTTCCCACATGATTCTGAGATGTCTGAAAGTTCTTTCATACCTGTGAACATAAAGACAAAAAAGTTGTTTCTCAGTGCATACAATGCTTTTACAATACAAATACTATACATTTCAATTCTACTCAAAAGTCCTGATTGCAAATCTAATGGAAACACCTTAGGTTAACTTCCCACATGTTTCTGAGCTGTTTGAACGTTGTCTCATGGCTCCACACATCAACACAAAAAAGTTGTTAACTCAGGGCATACAATGCTTAGACAGTACAAATGGTATACATCTCAATTTTACACCAAAGCACTTACTGCAAACCTAATGGAAGCACCTTAGGTTAAATTCCCACATGATTCTGAGATGTCTGAAAGTTGTTTCATACCTGTGAACATGAAGATAAAAAAGGTTGATTTCTCAGTGTATAGAATGCTTTGACATAAATGTAGTATAGATTTCAAATGTACTCTAAAGTCCTGACTGCAAACCTAATGGAAACAACTTAGGTTAACTTCCCACATGTTTATGAGTAGTTTGAAAGTTGTTTCATGGCTGTACACATCAACACAAAAAAGTTGTTATCTCAGTGCATGCAATGCTTAGACAATAGAAATAGTATACATTTCAATTTTACACCAAAGCACTTACTGCAAACCTAATGCAAACAAATTAGGTTAACTTCCCACATGATTCTGAGATGTCTGAAAGTTGTTTCATGGCTCTATTCATCAAGACAAAAAAGTTACTTTCTCAGTGCATACTATGTTCTGACATTAAGATGGTATAAATTTCAATTTTCCAACAAAATGCAGAGTGCAAACCAGATGGATACATATTAAGTTAAGTTCCCACATGTTTCTGAGCTGTTTGAAACTTGTCTCATGGCTCTACACATCAACACAAAAAAGTTGTTAACTCAGGGCATACAATGGTTAGATAATACATAGAGTATACATTTCAATTTTACACCAAAGTACATGCTGCAAAACTAATGGAAACAACTTAGGTTAACTTCCCAAATGTTTCTGAGTTGTTTGAAAGTTGTATTATGGCTCTGAACATCAAGACAAAAAAGTTGTTTTCTCAGTGCATACAATGCTTTTACAATACAAATAGTATACATTTCAATTCTACTCAAAAGTCCTGATTGCAAACCTAATGGAAACACCTTAGGTTAACTTCCCACATGATTATGAGCAGTTTGAAAGTTGTTTCATTGCTGTACACATCAACACAAAAAAGTTGTTAACTCAGGGCATGCAATGCTTAGACAATACAAATAGTATACATCTCAATTTTACACCAAAGCACTTACAGCAAACCTAATGGAAACACCTTAGGTTAACTTCCCACCTGATTCTGACATGTCTGAAAGTTGTTTCAAACCTGTGAACATAAAGATAAAAAAGTTGATTTCTCAGTGAATAGAATGCTTTGACATAAAAGTAGTATACATTTCAATTGTACTCAAAAGTCCAGACTGCAATCCTAATGGAAACACCTTTGGTTAACTTCCCACATGATTCTGAGATTTTTGAAAGTTGTTTCATGGCTCTGTTCATCAAGACAAAAAAGTTACTTTCTCAGTGCATACTATGTTCTGACATTAAGGTGGTATACATTTCAAATTTCCAACAAAATGCAGAGGGCAAACCAGATGGATACATATTAAGTTAACTTCCCGCATGTTTCTGAGCTGTTTGAAAGTTGTCTCATGGCTCCACACATCAACACAAAAAAGTTGTTAACTCAGGGCATACAATGCATAGACAATACAAATGGTATACATCTCAATTTTACACCAAAGCACTTACTGCAGACCTAATGGAAACACCTTAGGTTAACTTCCCACATGGTTCTGAGATGTCTGAAAGTTGTTTCATACCTGTGAACATGAAGATAAAAAAGGTTGATTTCTCAGTGTATAGAATGCTTTGACATAAATGTAGTATAGCTTTCAAATGTACTCTAAAGTCCTGACTGCAAACCTAATGGAAACAACTTAGGTTAACTTCCCACATGTTTATGAGTAGTTTGAAAGTTGTTTCATGGCTGTACACATCAACACAAAAAAGTTGTTATCTCAGTGCATGCAATGCTTAGACAATACAAATAGTATACATTTCAATTTTCCACCAAAGCACTTACTGCAAACCTAATGCAAACAAATTAGGTTAACTTCCCACATGATTCTGAGATGTCTGAAAGTTGTTTCATGGCTCTATTCATCAAGACAAAAAAGTTACTTTCTCAGTGCATACTATGTTCTGACATTAAGATGGTATAAATTTCAATTTTCCAACAAAATGCAGAGTGCAAACCAGATGGATACATATTAAGTTACCTTCCCACATGTTTCTGAGCTGTTTGAAAGTTGTCTCATGGCTCTACACATCAACACAAAAAAGTTGTTAACTCAGGGCATACAATGGTTAGATAATACATAGAGTATACATTTCAATTTTACACCAAAGTACATGCTGCAAACCTAATGGAAACAACTTAGGTTAACTTCCCACATGTTTATGAGTAGTTTGAAAGTTGTTTCATGGCAGTACACATCAACACAAAAAAGTTGTTATCTCAGTGCATGCAATGCTTTTACAATACAAATAGTTTACATTTCAATTCTACTCAAAAGTCCTGATTGCAAACCTAATGGAAACACCGTAGGTTAACTTCCCACATGATTCTGAGATGTCTGAAATTTCTTTCATACCTGTGAACATAAAGACAAAAAAGTTGATTTCTCAGTGAATAGAATGCTTTGACATAAATGTAGTATACATTTCAAATGTACTCAAAAGTCATGACTGCAAACCTAATGGAAACACCTTAGGTTAACTTTCCACATGTTTATGAGTAGTTTGAAAGTTGTTTCATGGCATTACACATCAACACAAAAAAGTTGTTATCTTAGTGCATGCAATGCTTAGACAATACACATAGTATACATCTCAATTTTACACCAAAGCACTTACTGCAAACCTAATGGAAACACCTTAGGTTAACTTCCCACATGATTCTGAGATGTCTGAAAGTTCTTTCATACCTGTGAACATAAAGACAAAAAAGTTGTTTCTCAGTGCATACAATGCTTTTACAATACAAATACTATACATTTCAATTCTACTCAAAAGTCCTGATTGCAAATCTAATGGAAACACCTTAGGTTAACTTCCCACATGTTTCTGAGCTGTTTGAACGTTGTCTCATGGCTCCACACATCAACACAAAAAAGTTGTTAACTCAGGGCATACAATGCTTAGACAGTACAAATGGTATACATCTCAATTTTACACCAAAGCACTTACTGCAAACCTAATGGAAGCACCTAGGTTAATTCCCACATGATTCTGAGATGTCTGAAAGTTGTTTCATACCTGTGAACATGAAGATAAAAAAGGTTGATTTCTCAGTGTATAGAATGCTTTGACATAAATGTAGTATAGATTTCAAATGTACTCTAAAGTCCTGACTGCAAAACCTAATGGAAACAACTTAGGTTAACTCCCACATGTTTATGAGTAGTTTGAAAGTTGTTTCATGCTGTACACATCAACACAAAAAAGTTGTTATCTCAGTGCATGCAATGCTTAGACAATAGAAATAGTATACATTTCAATTTTTACACCAAAGCACTACTGCAAACCTAATGCAAACAAATTAGGTTAACTTCCCACATGATTCTGAGATGTCTGAAAGTTGTTTCATGCTCTATTCATCAAGACAAAAAAGTTACTTTCTCAGTGCATACTATGTTCTGACATTAAGATGGTATAAATTTCAATTTTCCAACAAAATGCAGAGTGCAAACCAGATGGATACATATTAAGTTAACTTCCCACATGTTTCTGAGCTGTTTGAAACTTGTCTCATGGCTCTACACATCAACACAAAAAAGTTGTTAACTCAGGGCATACAATGGTTAGATAATACATAGAGTATACATTTCAATTTTACACCAAAGTACATGCTGCAAAACTAATGGAAACAACTTAGGTTAACTTCCCAAATGTTTCTGAGTTGTTTGAAAGTTGTATTATGGCTCTGAACATCAAGGACAAAAAAAGTTGTTTTCTCAGTGCATACAATGCTTTTACAATACAAATAGTATACATTTCAATTCTACTCAAAAGTCCTGATTGCAAACCTAATGGAAACACCTTAGGTTAACTTCCCACATGATTATGAGCAGTTTGAAAGTGTTTCATTGCTGTACACATCAACACAAAAAAGTTTTTAACTCAGGGCATGCAATGCTTAGACAATACAAATAGTATACATCTCAATTTTACACCAAAGCACTTACAGCAAACCTAATGGAAACACCTTAGGTTAACTTCCACCTGATTCTGACATGTCTGAAAGTTGTTTCAAACCTGTGAACATAAAGATAAAAAAGTTGATTTCTCAGTGAATAGAATGCTTTGACATAAAAGTAGTATACATTTCAATTGTACTCAAAAGTCCAGACTGCAATCCTAATGGAAACACCTTTGGTTAACTTCCCACATGATTCTGAGATTTTTGAAAGTTGTTTCATGGCTCTGTTCATCAAGACAAAAAAGTTACTTTCTCAGTGCATACTATGTTCTGACATTAAGGTGGTATACATTTCAAATTTCCAACAAAATGCAGAGGGCAAACCAGATGGATACATATTAAGTTAACTTCCCGCATGTTTCTGAGCTGTTTGAAAGTTGTCTCATGGCTCCACACATCAACACAAAAAAGTTGTTAACTCAGGGCATACAATGCATAGACAATACAAATGGTATACATCTCAATTTTACACCAAAGCACTTACTGCAGACCTAATGGAAACACCTTAGGTTAACTTCCCACATGATTCTGAGATGTCTGAAAGTTGTTTCATACCTGTGGAACATGAAGATAAAAAAGGTTGATTTCTCAGTGTATAGAATGCTTTGACATAAATGTAGCATAGATTTCAAATGTACTCTAAAGTCCTGACTGCAAACCTAATGGAAACAACTTAGGTTAACTTCCCACATGTTTATGAGTAGTTTGAAAGTTGTTTAATGGCTGTAAACATCAACACCAAAAAAGTTGTTTTCTCAGTGCTTGCAATGCTTAGACAATACAAATAGTATACATTTCAATTTTACACCAAAGCACTTACTGCAAACTAATGGAAACACCTCAGGGTAACTTCCCACATGATTCTGAATGTTTGAGAGTTGTTTCATGGCTCTGTTCATCAAGACAAAAAAGGTTACTTTCTCAGTGCATACTATGTTCTGACATTAAGATGGTATAAATTTCAATTTCCAACAAACTGCAGAGTGCAAACCAGATCGATACATATTAAGTTACCTTCCCACATGTTTCTGAGCTGTTTGAAAGTTGTTTCATACCTGTGAACATGAAGATAAAAAAGGTTGATTTCTCAGTGAATAGAATGCTTTGACATAAATGTAGTATACATTTTCAAATGTACTCAAAAGTCATGACTGCAAACCTAATGGAAACACCTTAGGTTAACTTTCCACATGTTTATGAGTAGTTGAAAGTTGTTTCATGGCATTACACATCAACACAAAAAGTTGTTATCTCAGTGCATGCAATGCTTAGACAATACACATAGTATACATCTCAATTTTACACCAAAAGCACTTACTGCAAACCTAATGGAAACACCTTAGGTTAACTTCCCACATGATTCTGAGATGTCTGAAAGTTCTTTCATACCTGTGAACATAAAGACAAAAAAGTTGTTTCTCAGTGCATACAATGCTTTTACAATACAAATACTCATACATTTCAATTCTACTCAAAAGTCCTGATTGCAAATCCAATGGAAACACCTTAGGTTAACTTCCCACATGATTATGAGCAGTTTGAAAGTTGTTTCATGGCTGTACACATCAACACAAAAAAGTTGTTAACTCAGGGCATGCAATGCTTAGACAATACAAATAGTATACATCGCAATTTTTACACCAAAGCACTTACTGCAAACCTAATGGAAACACCTTAGTTTAACTTCCACTTGATTCTGACATGTCTGAAAGTTGTTTCAAACCTGTGAACATAAAGATAAAAAAATTGATTTCTCAGTGAATAGAATGCTTTTGACATAAATTGTACTCAAAAGTCCAGACTGCAATCCTAATGCAAACACCTTTGGTTAACTTCCCACATGATTCTGAGATGTTTGAAAAGCTGTTTCATGGCTCTGTTCATCAAGACAAAAAAGTTACTTTCTCAGTGCATACTATGTTCTGACATTAAGGTGGTATACATTTCAAATTTCCAACAAAATGCAGAGTGCAAACCAGATGGATACATATTAAGTTAACTTCCACATGTTTCTGAGCTGTTTGAAAGTTGTCTCATGGC
The DNA here is from genome assembly GCF_030028105.1 of Mobula birostris. NCBI lineage: Eukaryota > Metazoa > Chordata > Chondrichthyes > Myliobatiformes > Myliobatidae > Mobula > Mobula birostris. The sequence continues at coordinate 8,403 of NW_027275191.1, forward strand.
TCTACACATCAACATAAAAAAGTTGTTAACTCAGGGCATACAATGGTTAGATAATACATAGAGTATACATTTCAATTTTACACCAAAGTACATGCTGCAAAACTAATGGAACAACTTAGGTTAACTTCCCAAATGTTTCTGAGTTGTTTGAAAGTTGTATTATGGCTCTGAACATCAAGACAAAAAAGTTGTTTTCTCAGTGCATACAATGCTTTTACCATACAAATAGTATACATTTCAATTCTACTCAAAAGTCCTGATTGCAAACCTAATGGAAACACCTAGGGTTAACTTCCCACATGATTATGAGCAGTTTGAAAGTTGTTTCATTGCTGTACACATCACACAAAAAAGTTGTTAACTCAGGGCATGCAATGCTTAGACAATACAAATAGTATACATCTCAATTTTACACCAAAGCACTTACAGCAAACCTAATGGAAACACCTTAGGTTAACTTCCCACCTGATTCTGACATGTCTGAAGTTGTTTCAAACCTGTGAACATAAAGATAAAAAAGTTGATTTCTCAGTGAATAGAATGCTTTGACATAAAAGTAGTATACATTTCAATTGTACTCAAAAGTCCAGACTGCAATCCTAATGGAAACACCTTTGGTTAACTTCCCACATGATTCTGAGATTTTTGAAAGTTGTTTCATGGCTCTGTTCATCAAGACAAAAAAGTTACTTTCTCAGTGCATACTATGTTCTGACATTAGGTGGTATAGATTTCAAATTTCCAACAAAATGCAGAGGGCAAACCAGATGGATACATATTAAGTTAACTTCCCGCATGTTTCTGAGCTGTTTGAAAGTTGTCTCATGGCTCCACACATCACACAAAAAAGTTGTTAACTCAGGGCATACAATGCATAGACAATACAAATGGTATACATCTCAATTTTACACCAAAGCACTTACTGCAGACCTAATGGAAACACCTTAGGTTAACTTCCCACATGATTCTGAGATGTCTGAAAGTTGTTTCATACCTGTGAACATGAAGATAAAAAAGGTTGATTTCTCAGTGTATAGAATGCTTTGACATAAATGTAGCATAGATTTCAAATGTACTCTAAAGTCCTGACTGCAAACCTAATGGAAACAACTTAGGTTAACTTCCCACATGTTTATGAGTAGTTTGAAAGTTGTTTAATGGCTGTAAACATCAACACCAAAAAGTTGTTTCTCAGTGCTTGCAATGCTTAGACAATACAAATAGTATACATTTCAATTTTACACAAAGCACTTACTGCAAACCTAATGGAAACACCTCAGGGTAACTTCCCACATGATTCTGAAATGTTTGAGAGTTGTTTCATGGCTCTGTTCATCAAGACAAAAAAGTTACTTCTCAGTGCATACTATGTTCTGACATTAAGATGTATAAATTCAATTTTTCAACAAACTGCAGAGTGCAAACCAGATCGATACATATTAAGTTACCTTCCCACATGTTTCTGAGCTGTTTGAAAGTTGTTTCATACCTGTGAACATGAAGATAAAAAAGGTTGATTTCTCAGTGAATAGAATGCTTTGACATAAATGTAGTATACATTTCAAATGTACTCAAAAGTCATGACTGCAAACCTAATGGAAACACCTTAGGTTAACTTTCCACATGTTTATGAGTAGTTTGAAAGTTGTTTCATGGCATTACACATCAACACAAAAAAGTTGTTATCTCAGTGCATGCAATGCTTAGACAATACACATAGTATACATCTCAATTTTACACCAAAGCACTTACTGCAAACCTAATGGAAACACCTTAGGTTAACTTCCCACATGATTCTGAGATGTCTGAAAGTTCTTTCATACCTGTGAACATAAAGACAAAAAAGTTGTTTCTCAGTGCATACAATGCTTTTACAATACAAATACTATACATTTCAATTCTACTCAAAAGTCCTGATTGCAAATCCAATGGAAACACCTTAGGTTAACTTCCCACATGATTATGAGCAGTTTTGAAAGTTGTTTCATGGCTGTACACATCAACACAAAAAAGTTGTTAACTCAGGGCATGCAATGCTTAGACAATACAAATAGTATACATCGCAATTTTACACCAAAGCACTTACTGCAAACCTAATGGAAACACCTTAGTTTACTTCCCACTTGATTCTGACATGTCTGAAAGTTGTTTCAAACCTGTGAACATAAAGATAAAAAAATTGATTTCTCAGTGAATAGAATGCTTTGACATAATTGTACTCAAAAGTCAGACTGCAATCCTAATGCAAACACCTTTGGTTAACTTCCCACATGATTCTGAGATGTTTGAAAGCTGTTTCATGGCTCTGTTCATCAAGACAAAAAAGTACTTCTCAGTGCATACTATGTTCTGACATTAAGGTGGTATACATTTCAAATTTCCAACAAATGCAGAGTGCAAACCAGATGGATACATATTAAGTTAACTTCCCACATGTTTCTGAGCTGTTTGAAAGTTGTCTCATGGCTCTACACATCAACATAAAAAGTTGTTAACTCAGGGCATACAATGGTTAGATAATACATAGAGTATACATTTCAATTTTACACCAAAGTACATGCTGCAAAACTAATGGAAACAACTTAGGTTAACTTCCCAAATGTTTCTGAGTTGTTTGAAAGTTGTATTATGGCTCTGAACATCAAGACAAAAAAGTTGTTTTCTCAGTGCATACAATGCTTTTACCATACAAATAGTATACATTTCAATTCTACTCAAAAGTCCTGATTGCAAACCTAATGGAAACACCTTAGGTAACTTCCCACATGATTATGAAGGCAGTTTGAAAGTTGTTTCATTGCTGTACACATCAACACAAAAAAGTGTTAACTCAGGGCATGCAATGCTTAGACAATACAAATAGTATACATCTCAATTTTACACCAAAGCACTTACAGCAAACCTAATGGAAACACCTTAGGTTAACTTCCCACCTGATTCTGACATGTCTGAAAGTTGTTTCAAACCTGTGAACATAAAGATAAAAAAGTTGATTTCTCAGTGAATAGAATGCTTTGACATAAAAGTAGTATACATTTCAATTCTACTCAAAAGTCCAGACTGCAATCCTAATGGAAACACCTTTGGTTAACTTCCCACATGATTCTGAGATTTTTGAAAGTTGTTTCATGGCTCTGTTCATCAAGACAGAAAAGTTACTTTCTCAGTGCATACTATGTTTCTGACATTAAGGTGGTATACATTTCAAATTCCAACAAAATGCAGAGGGCAAACCAGATGGATACATATTAAGTTAACTTCCCGCATGTTTCTGAGCTGTTTGAAAGTTGTCTCATGGCTCCACACATCAACACAAAAAAGTTGTTAACTCAGGGCATACAATGCATAGACAATACAAATGGTATACATCTCAATTTTACACCAAAGCACTTACTGCAGACCTAATGGAAACACCTTAGGTTAACTTCCCACATGATTCTGAGATGTCTGAATGTTGTTTCATACCTGTGAACATGAAGATAAAAAAAGGGTGATTTCTCAGTGTATAGAATGCTTTGACATAAATGTGGTATAGCTTTCAAATGTACTCTAAAGTCCTGACTGCAAACCTAATGGAAACAACTTAGGTTAACTTCCACATGTTTATGAGTAGTTTGAAAGTTGTTTCATGGCTGTACTCATCAACACAAAAAAGTTGTTATCTCAGTGCATGCATGCTTAGACAATACAATAGTATACATTTCAATTTTACACCAAAGCACTTACTGCAAACCTATGCAAACAAATTAGGTTAACTTCCCACATGATTCTGAGATGTCCTGAAAGTTGTTTCATGGCTCTATTCATCAAGACAAAAAGTTACTTTCTCAGTGCATACTATGTTCTGACATTAAGATGGTATAAATTTCAATTTTCCACAAAATGCAGAGTGCAAACCAGATGGATACATATTAAGTTAACTTCCCACATGTTTCTGAGCTGTTTGAAAGTTGTCTCATGGCTCTACACATCAACACAAAAAAGTTGTTAACTCAGGGCATACAATGGTTAGATAATACATAGAGTATACATTTCAATTTTACACCAAAGTACATGCTGCAAACCTAATGGAGACAACTTAGGTTAACTTCCCACATGTTTATGAGTAGTTTGAAAAGTTGTTTCATGGCAGTACACATCAACACAAAAAAGTTGTTATCTCAGTGCATGCAATGCTTTTACAATACAAATAGTTTACATTTCAATTCTACTCAAAAGTCCTGATTGCAAACCTAATGGAACACCTTAGGTTAACTTCCCACATGATTCTGAGATGTCTGAAATTTCTTTCATACCTGTGAACATAAAGACAAAAAGTTGATTTCTCAGTGAATAGAATGCTTTGACATAAATGTAGTATACATTTCAAATGTACTCAAAAGTCATGACTGCAAACCTAATGGAAACACCTTAGGTTAACTTCCCACATGATTATGAGCAGTTTGAAAGTTGTTTCATGGCTGTACACATCAACACAAAAAAGTTGTTAACTCAGGGCATGCAATGCTTAGACAATACAAATAGTATACATCTCAATTTTACACCAAAGCACTTACTGCAAACCTAATGGAAACACCTTAGTTTAACTTCCCACCTGATTCTGACATGTCTGAAAGTTGTTTCAAACCTGTGAACATAAAGATAAAAAAATTGATTTCTCAGTGAATAGAATGCTTTGACATAAAAGTAGTATACATTTCAATTGTACTCAAAAGTCCAGACTGCAATCCTAATGCAAACACCTTTGGTTAACTTCCCACATGATTCTGAGATGTTTGAAAGCTGTTTCATGGCTCTGTTCCATCAAAACAAAAAAGTTACTTTCTCAGTGCATACTATGTTCTGACATTAAGGTGGTATACATTAGAATTTTCCAACAAAATGCAGAGTGCAAACCAGATGGATACATATTAAGTTAACTTCCCACATGTTTCTGAGCTGTTTGAAAGCTTGTCTCATGGCTCTACACATCAACATAAAAAAGTTCTTAACTCAGGGCATACAATGGTTAGATAATACATAGAGTATACATTTCAATTTTACACCAAAGTACATGCTGCAAAACTAATTGGAAACAACTTAGGTTAACTTCCCAAATGTTTCTGAGTTGTTTGAAAGTTGTATTATGGCTCTGAACATCAAGACAAAAAAGTTGTTTTCTCGTGCATACAATGCTTTTACAATACAAATAGTATACATTTCAATTCTACTCAAAAGTCCTGATTGCAAACCTAATGGAAACACCTTAGGTTAACTTCCCACATGATTATGAGCAGTTTGAAAGTTGTTTCATTGCTGTACACATCAACACAAAAAAGTTGTTAACTCAGGGCATGCAATGCTTAGACAATACAAATAGTAACATCTCAATTTTACACCAAAGCACTTACAGCAAACCTAATGGAAACACCTTTGGTTAACTTCCCACATGATTCTGAGATTTTTGAAAGTTGTTTCATGGCTCTGTCAACAAGACAAAAAAGTTACTTTCTCAGTGCATACTACGTTCTGACATTAGGTGGTATACATTTCAAATTTCCAACAAAATGCAGAGGGCAAACCAGATGGATAGATATTAAGTTAACTTCCCGCATGTTTCTGAGCTGTTTGAAAGTTGTCTCATGGCTCCACACATCAACACAAAAAAGTTGTTAACTCAGGGCATACAATGCATAGACAATACAAATGGTATACATCTCAATTTTACACCAAAGCACTTACTGCAGACCTAATGGAAACACCTTAGGTTAACTTCCCACATGATTCTGAGATGTCTGAAAGTTGTTTCATACCTGTGAACATGAAGATAAAAAAAGGTTGATTTCTCAGTGTATAGAATGCTTTGACATAAATGTAGCATAGATTTCCAAATGTACTCTAAAGTCCTGACAGCAAACCTAATGGAAACAACTTAGGTTAACTTCCCACATGTTTATGAGTAGTTTGAAAGTTGTTTCATGGCTGTACACATCAACACCAAAAGTTGTTTTCTCAGTGCTTGCAATGCTTAGACAATACAAATAGTATACATTTCAATTTTACACCAAAGCACTTACTGCAAACCTAATGGAAAACACCTCAGGGTAACTTCCACATGATTCTGAAATGTTTGAGAGTTGTTTCATGGCTCTGTTCATCAAGACAAAAAAGTTACTTTCTCAGTGCATACTAATGTTCTGACATTAAGATGGTATAAATTTCAATTTTCAACAAACTGCAGAGTGCAAACCAGATCGATACATATTAAGTTACCTTCCCACATGTTTCTGAGCTGTTTGAAAGTTGTCTCATGGCTCTACACATCAACACAAAAAAGTTGTTAACTCAGGGCATACAATGGTTAGATAATACATAGAGTATACATTTCAATTTTACACCAAAGTACATGCTGCAAACCTAATGGAAACAACTTAGGTTAACTTCCCACATGTTTATGAGTAGTTTGAAAGTTGTTTCATGGCAGTACACATCAACAGAAAAAAGTTGTTATCTCAGTGTGATGCAATGCTTTTACAATACAAATAGTTTACATTTCAATTCTACTCAAAAGTCCTGATTGCAAACCTAATGGAAACACCTTAGGTTAACTTCCTACATGATTCTGAGATGTCTGAAATTTCTTTCATACCTGTGAACATAAATACAAAAAACTTGATTTCTCAGTGAATAGACTGCTTTGACATAAATGTAGTATACATTTCAAATGTACTCAAAAGTCATGACGCAAACCTAATGGAAACACCTAGGTTAACTTTCCACATGTTTATGATAGTTTGAAAGTTGTTTCATGGCTGTACACATCAACACCAAAAAGTTGTTTTCTCAGTGCTTGCAATGCTTAGACAATACAAATAATATACATTTCAATTTTACACCAAAGCACTTACTGCAAACCTAATGGAAACACCTCAGGGTAACTTCCCACATGATTCTGAGATGTTTGAAAGTTGTTTGATGGCTCTGTTCATCAAGACAAAAAGTTACTTTCTCAGGTGCATTACTATGTTCTGGACCATTAAGGTGGTATACATTTCAAATTTCCAACAAAATGCAGAGGGCAAACCAGATGGATACATATTAAGTTAACTTCCCGCATGTTTCTGAGCTGTTTGAAAGTTGTCTCATGGCTCCACACATCAACACAAAAAAGTTGTTAACTCAGGGGATACAATGGTTAGATAATACATAGAGTATACATTTCAATTTTACACCAAAGTACATGCTGCAAACCTAATGGAAACAACTTAGATTAACTTCCCAAATGTTTCTGAGTTGTTTGAAAGTTGTTTCATGCATTACACATCAACACAAAAAAGTTGTTAACTCAGGGGATACAATGCTTTTACAATGCAAATAGTATACATTTCAATTCTACTCAAAAGTCCTGATTGCAAACCTAATGGAAACACCTTAGGTTAACTTCCACATGATTATGAGTAGTTTGAAAGTTGTTTCATGGCGTTACACATCAACACAAAAAAGTTGTTATCTCAGTGCATGCAATGCTTAGACAACACACATAGTATACATCTCAATTTTACACCAAAGCACTTACTGCAAACCTAATGGAAACACCTTAGGTTAACTTCCCACATGATTCTGAGATGTCTGAAAGTTCTTTCATACCTGTGAACATAAAGACAAAAAAGTTGTTTCTCAGTGCATACAATGCTTTTACAATACAAATACTATACATTTCAATTGTACTCAAAAGTCCTGATTGCAAATCTAATGGAAACACCTTAGGTTAACTTCCCACATGAATATGAGCAGTTTGAAAGTTGTTTCATGGCTGTACACATCAACACAAAAAAGTTGTTAACTCAGGCATGCAATGCTTAGACAATACAAATAGTATACATCTCAATTTTACACCAAAGAACTTACTGCAAACCTAATGGAAACACCTTAGTTTAACTTCCCACCTGATTCTGACATGTCTGAAAGTTGTTTCAAACCTGTGAACATAAAGATAAAAAAGTTGATTTCTCAGTGAATAGAATGCTTTGACATAAAAGTAGTATACATTTCAATTGTACTCAAAAGTCCAGACTGCAATCCTAATGCAAACACCTTTGGTTAACTTCCCACATGATTCTGAGATGTTTGAAAGTTGTTTCATGGCTCTGTTCATCAAGACAAAAAAAGTTACTTTCTCAGTGCATACTATGTTCTGACATTAAGGTGGTATACATTTCAAATTTCCAACAAAATGCAGAGTGCAAACCAGATGGATACATATTAAGTTAACTTCCCACATGTTTCTGAGCTGTTTGAACGTTGTCTCATGGCTCCACACATCAACACAAAAAAGGTGTTAACTCAGGGCATACAATGCTTAGACAATACAAATGGCATACATCTCAATTTTACACCAAAGCACTTACTGCAAACCTAATGGAAACACCTTACGTTAAATTCCCACATGATTCTGAGATGTCTGAAAGTTGTTTCATACCTGTGAACATGAAGATAAAAAAGGTTGATTTCTCAGTGTATAGAATGCTTTGACATAAATGTAGTATAGATTTCAAATGTACTCTAATGTCCTGACTGCAAACCTAATGGAAACACACTTAGGTTAACTTCCCACATTGTTTATGAGTAGTTTGAAAGTTGTTTCATGGCTGTACACATCAACACAAAAAAGTTGTTATCTCAGTGCATGCAATGCTTAGACAATACAAATAGTATACATTTCAATTTTACACCAAAGCACTTACTGCAAACCTAATGCAAACAAATTAGGTTAACTTCCCACATGATTCTGAGATGTCTGAAAGTTGTTTCATGGCTCTATTCATCAAGACAAAAAAGTTACTTTCTCAGTGCATGCTATGTTCTGACATTAAGATGGTATAAATTTCAATTTTCCAACAAAATGCAGAGCGCAAACCAGATGGATACATATTAAGTTAACTTCCCACATGTTTCTGAGCTGTTTGAAAGTTGTCTCGTGGCTCTACACATCAACACAAAAAAGTTGTTAACTCAGGGCATACAATGGTTTAGATAATACATAGAGTATACATTTCAATTTTACACCAAAGTACATGCTGCAAAACTAATGGAAACAACTTAGGTTAACTTCCCAAATGTTTCTGAGTTGTTTGAAAGTTGTTTCATGGCTCTGTTCATCAAGACAAAAAAGTTACTTTCTCAGTGCATACTATGTTCTGACATTAAGGTGGTATACATTTCAAATTTCCAACAAAATGCAGAGTGCAAACCAGATGGATACATATTAAGTTAACTTCCCACATGTTTCTGAGCTGTTTGAACGTTGTCTCATGGCTCCACACATGAACACAAAAAAAGTTGTTAACTCAGGGCATACAATGCTTAGACAGTACCAATGGTATACATCTCAATTTTACACCAAAGCACTTACTGCAAACCTAATGGAAACACCTTAGGTTAAATTCCCACATGATTCTGAGATGTCTGAATGTTGTTTCATACCTGTGAACATGAAGATAAAAAAGGTTGATTTCTCAGTGTATAGAATGCTTTGACATAAATGTAGTATAGATTTCAAATGTACTCTAAAGTCCTGACTGCAAACCTAATGGAAACAACTTAGGTTAACTTCCCACATGATTATGAGTAGTTTGAAAGTTGTTTCATGGCATTACACATCAACACAAAAAAGTTGTTATCTCAGTGCATGCAATGCTTAGACAATACACATAGTATACATCTCAATTTTACACCAAAGCACTTACTGCAAACCTAATGGAAACACCTTAGGTTAACTTCCCACATGAGTATGAGTAGGTTGAAAGTTGTTTCATGCCTCTGTTCATCAAGACAAAAAAGTTACTTTCTCAGTGCATACTATGTTCTAACATTAAGGTGGAATACATTACAATTTTCCAACAAAATTGCAGAGTGCAAACCAGATGGATACATATTAAGTTAACTTCCCACATGTTTCTGAGCTGTTTGAAAGTTGTCTCATGCTCCACACATCAACACAAAAAAGTTGTTAACTCAGGGCATACAATGCTTAGACAATACAAATGGTATACATCTCAATTTTACACCAAAGCACTTACTGCAAACCTAATGGAAACACCTTAGGTTAACTTCCCACATGATTCTGAGATGTCTGAAAGTTGTTTCATACCTCCGAACATGAAGATAAAAAAGGTTGATTTCTCAGTGTATAGGAATGCTTTGACATAAATGTAGTATAGATTTCAAATGTACTCTAAAGTCATGACTGCAAACCTAATGGAAACAACTTAGGTTAACTTCCAAATGTTTATGAGTAGTTTGAAAGTTGTTTCATGGCTGTACACATCAACACAAAAAAGTTGTTATCTCAGTGCATGCAATGCTTAGACAATACAAATAGTATACATTTCAATTTTACACCAAAGCACTTACTGCAAACCTAATGGAAACAAATTAGGGTAACTTCCCACATGATTCTGAGATGTCTGAAAGTTGTTTCATGGCTCTATTCATCAAGACAAAAAGTTACTTTCTCAGTGCATACTATGTTCTGACATTAAGATGGTATAAATTTCAATTTTCCAACAAATGCAGAGTGCAAACCAGATGGATACATATTAAGTTAACTTCCCACATGTTTCTGAGCTGTTTGAAAGTTGTCTCATGCTCTACACATCAACACAAAAAAGTTGTTAACTCAGGGATACAATGGTTAGATAATACATAGAGTATACATTTCAATTTTACACCAAAGTACATGCTGCAAACCTAATGGAAACACCTTAGGTTAACTTCCCACATGATTCTGAGATGTCTGAAAGTTCTTTCATACCTGTGAACATAAAGACAAAAAAGTTGTTTGTCAGTGCATACAATGCTTTTACAATACAAATAGTATACATTTCAATTCTACTCAAAAGTCCTGATTGCAAATCTAATGGAAACACCTTAGGTTAACTTCCCACATGATTATGAGCAGTTTGAAAGTTGTTTCATGGCTGTACACATCAACACAAAAAAGTTGTTAACTCAGGGCATGGCAATGCTTAGACAATACAAATAGTATACATCTCAATTTTACACCAAAGCACTTACTGCAAACCCTAATGGAAACACCTTAGTTTAACTTCCCACTGATTCTGACATGTCTGGAAAGTTGTTTCAAACCTGTGAACATAAAGATAAAAAAGTTGATTTCTCAGAGAATAGAATGCTTTGACATAAAAGTAGTATACATTTCAATTGTACTCAAAAGTCCAGACTGCAATCCTAATGCAAACACCTTTGGTTAACTTCCCACATGATTCTGAGATGTTTGAAAGTTGTTTCATGGCCTCTGTTCATCAAGACAAAAAAGTTACTTTCTCAGTGCATACTATGTTCTGACATTAAGGTGGTATACATTTCAAATTTCCAACAAAATGCAGAGTGCAAACCAGATGGATACATATTAAGTTAACTTCCCACATGTTTCTGAGCTGTTTGAACGTTGTCTCATGGCTCCACACATCAACACAAAAAAGTTGTTAACTCAGGGCATACAATGCTTAGACAATACAAATGGTATACATCTCAAATTTACACCAAAGCACTTACTGCAAACCTAATGGAAACACCTTAGGTTAACTTCCCACATGATTCTGAGATGTCTGAAAGTTGTTTCATACCTGCGAACATGAAGATAAAAAAGGTTGATTTCTCAGTGTATAGAATGCTTTGACATAAATGTAGTATAGATTTCAAATGTACTCTAAAGTCCTGACTGCAATCCTAATGGAAACACCTTAGGTTAACTTCCCACATGATTATGAGTAGTTTGAAAGTTGTTTCATTGCATTACACATCAACACAAAAAAGTTGTTATCTCAGTGCATGCAATGCTTAGACAATACACATAGTATACATCTCAATTTTACACCAAAGCACTTACTGCAAACCTAATGGAAACACCTTAGGTTAACTTCCCACATGATTCTGAGATGTCTGAAAGTTCTTTCATACCTGTGAACATAAAGACAAAAAAGTTGTTTCTCATTGCTACAATGCTTTTACAATACAAATACTATACATTTCCAATTGTACTCAAAAGTCCTGATTGCAAATCTAATGGAAACACCTTAGGTTAACTTCCCACATGATTATGAGCAGTTTGAAAGTTGTTTCATGGCTGTACACATCAACACAAAAAATTGTTAACTCAGGGCATGCAATGCTTAGACAATACAAATAGTATACATCTCAATTTTACACCAAAGCACTTAAAACAAACCTAATGGAAACACGTTAGGTTAACTTCCCACCTGATTCTGACATGTCTGAAAGTTGTTTCAGACCTGTGAACATAAAGATAAAAAAAGTTGATTTCTCAGTGAATAGAATGCTTTGACATAAAAGTAGTATACTTTTCAATTGTACTCAAAAGTCCTGACTGCAATCCTAATGGAAGCACCTTTGGTTAACTTCCCACATGATTCTAAGATGTCTGAAAAGTTGGTTCATGGCTCTGTTCATCAAGACAAAAAAGTTACTTTCTGAGTGCATACTATGTTCTGACATTAAGATGGTATACATTTGAATTTTCCAACAAAATGCAGAGGGCAAACCAGATGGTAACATATTAAGTTAACTTCCCACATGTTCTGAGCTGTTTGAAAGTTGTCTCATGGCTCTACACATCAACACAAAAAAGTTGTTAACTCAGGGCATACAATGCTTAGACAATACAAATAGTATACATTTCAATTTTACACCAAAGCATTTACTGCAAACCTAATGCAAACAAATTAGGTTAACTTCCACATGATTTTGAGATGTCTGAAAGTTGTTTCATGGCTCTATTCCTCAAGACAAAAAAGTTACTTTCTCAGTGCATACTATGTTCTGACATTAAGATGGTATAAATTTCAATTTCCAACAAAATGCAGAGTGCAAAACCAGATGGATACATATAAGTTACCTTCCCACATGTTTCTGAGCTGTTTGAAAGTTGTCTCATGGCTCTACACATCAACACAAAAAAGTTGTTAACTCAGGGCATGCAATGGTTAGATAATACATAGAGTATACATTTCAATTTTACACCAAAGTGCATGCTGCAAACCTAATGGAAACAACTTAGGTTAACTTCCCAAATGTTTCTGAGTTGTTTGAAAGTTGTATTATGGCTCTGAACATCAAGACAAAAAAGTTGTTTTCTCAGTGCATACAATGCTTTTACAATACAAATAGTTTACATTTCAATTCTACTCAAAAGTCCTGATTGCAAACCTAATGGAAACACCTTAGGTTAACTTCCCACATGATTCTGAGATGTTTGAAAGTTGTTTCATGGCTCTGTTCATCAAGACAAAAAAGTTACTTTCTCAGTGCATACTATGTTCTGACATTAAGATGGTATACATTTGATTTTCCAACAAAATGCAGAGGGCAAACAAGATGGATTCATATTAAGTTAACTTCCACATGTTTCTGAGCTGTTTGAAAGTTGTCTCATGGGTCTACACATCAACACAAAAAAAGTTGTTCACTGAGGGCATACAATGGCTAGATAATACAGAGTATACATTTCAATTTTACACCAAAGTAGATGCTGCAAACCTAATGGAAACACCTTAGGTTAACTTCCACCTGATTCTGAGATGTCTGAAAGTTGTTTCAAACCTGTGAACATAAAGATAAAAAAGTTGATTTCTCAGTGAATAGAATGCTTTGACATAAAAGTAGTATACTTTTCAATTGTACTCAAAAGTCCTGACTGCAATCCTAATTGAAGCACCTTTGGTTAACTGCCCACATGATTCTGAGATGTCTGAAAGTTGTTTCATGGCTCTGTTCATCAATACAAAAAAGTTACTTTCTGAGTGCATACTATGTTCTGACATTAAGATGGTATACATTTCAATTTTCCAACAAAATGCAGAGGGCAAAACAGATGGAAACATATTAAGTTAACTTCCCACATGTTTCTGAGCTGTTTGAAAGTTGTCTCATGGCTCTACACATCAACACAAAAAAGTTGTTAACTGAGGGCATACAATGGTTAGATAATACAGATAGTATACATTTCAATTTTACACCAAAGTACATACTGCAAACCTAATGGAAACAACTTAGGTTAACTTCCCACATGTTTCTGAGTTGTTTGAAAGTTGTATTATGGCTCTGAACATCAAGACAAAAAAGTTGTTTTCTCAGTGCATACAATGCTTTTGCAATACAAATAGTATACATTTCAATTCTACTCAAAAGTCCTGATTGCTAACCTAATGGAAACACCTTAGGTTAACTTCCCCACATGAGTATGAGTAGGTTGAAAGTTGTTTCATGCCTCTGTTCATCAAGACAAAAAAGTTACTTTCTCAGTGCATACTATGTTCTAACATTAAGGTGGTATACATTACAATTTTTCCAACAAAATGCAGAGTGCAAACCAGATGGATACATATTAAGTTAACTTCCCACATGTTTCTGAGCTGTTTGAAAGTTTGTCTCATGGCTCCACACATCAACACAAAAAAGTTGTTAACTCAGGGCATACAATGCTTAGACAATACAAATGGTATACATCTCAATTTTACCACCAAAGCACTTACTGCAAACCTAATGGAAACATCTTAGGTTAACTTCCCACATGATTCTGAGATGTCTGAAAGTTGTTTCATACCTGCGAACATGAAGATAAAAAAGGTTGATTTCTCAAGTGTATAGAATGCTTTGACATAAATGTAGTATAGATTTCAAATGTACTCTAAAGTCCTGACTGCAAACCTAATGGAAACACCTTAGGTTAACTTCCCACATGATTATGAGTAGTTTGAAAGTTGTTTCATTGCATTACACATCAACACAAAAAAGTTGTTATCTCAGTGCATGCAATGCTTAGACAATACACATAGTATACATCTCAATTTTACACCAAAGCACTTACTGCAAACCTAATGGAAACACCTTAGGTTAACTTCCCACATGATTCTGAGATGTCTGAAAGTTCTTTCACACCTGTGAACATAAAGACAAAAAAGTTGTTTCTCAGTGCATACAATGCTTTTACTTTACCAATAGATACATTTCAATTGTACACCAAAGTCTGATTGCAAATCTAATGGAAACACCTTAAATTACCTTTCCACATGATTCTGTGTTGATTAGAACTTCTACCATGCCTTTGCCCAGCAAGATAAAAAAGTTGTTTTCTCAGAGCATACAATGCTTTGACATTACCAATAGTATACATTTCAATTTTCCACCAAATTACTGAGTGCCAACCTGATGGCAACATCTTAAATTCCCTTTCCACATGATTCTGTGTTGATTAGAATTTGTACCATACCTTTGTTCAGCAAGACACAAAAAGTTGTTTCCTCAGTGCATACAAAGCTTTGACATTACCAATAGTATACATTTTAAACTCCACCAAAGTACTGACTCCAAACCTAATGGAAACACCTTAATTTACCTTTCCAAATGATTCTGAGTTGATTAGAGCTTGTACCATGCCTTTGCTGAGCAAGACAAAAAAGTTGTTTTCTAAGTGCATAGAATGCTTTGACATTACCAATAGTATACATTTTAATTTACACAAAAGTACAGAGTGGATCCCTAATGGAAATATCTTAAATTAACTTTCCACATTATTCTGAGTTGCTTAAAAGACATTTCATGCCTCTGCTCATCAGGACAAAAATGTTCTTTCTCAATGCATACATTCCTTTGACAGTGCCAATAGTAATCATTTACACAAATGTACAGACTGGAAACCTAATGGAAACATCTTAAATAATCTTTCCACATGATTCTGTGTTGATTAGCAGTTGTACCATGGCTTTTCTCAGAAAGACAAAAAAGTTGTTTTCTCAGTGCATACAATGCTTTGACTTTACCAATAGTATACATTTCAATTTTACACCAAAGTGCTGAGTGCAAACCTAATGGAAACATCTTAAATAAGATTTCCTCATGATTCTGAGTTGTCTATAATTTGTTTCATGCCTCTGCTCATCAAGGACAAAAAAGTTCTTTTCTCAATGCATACAATCCTTTGACAGTGCCAATAGTAATCATTTACACAAAAGTACAGAGTGGAAACCTAATGGAAACAGCTTAAATAATCTTTCCACATGATTCTGTGTTGATTAGCAGTTGTACCATGGCTTTGCTCAGTAACACAAAAAGAAGTTGTTTTCTCAGAGCATACAATGCTTTGACATTACCAATTAGTATACATTTCAATTTTCACCAAAGTACTGAGTGCAAACCTGATGGCAACATCTTAAATTCCCTTTCCACATGATTCTGAGTTGATTAGAACTTGTACTATGCCTTTGCTCAGCAAGACAAAAAACTTGTTTTCTCAGTGCATACAATGCTTTGACATTACCAATAGTATACATATCAATCTTACACCAAAGTACTGAGTGCAAACCTAATGGAAACACCTTAAATTACCTTTCCACATGATTCTGTGTTGATTAGAACTTGTGCCATGCCTTTGTCCAGCGAGATAAAAAAATTGTTTTCTCAGAGGATACAATACTTTGACTTTACCAAAGGTATACATTTTAATTTTCCACCAAAGTGCTGATTGCAAACCTAATGGAAACACCTTAAATTGCCTTTCCACATGATTCTGTGTTGATTAGAACTTGTAACATACCTTTGCTCAGCAGGACAAAAAAGTTGTTTCCTCAGTGCATACAAAGCTTTGACATTACCAATAGTACACATTTTAAACTTCCACCAAAGTACTGACGGCAAACCTAATGGAAACACCTAAATTACCTTTCCACATGATTCTGTGTTGATTAGAACTTCTACCATGCCTTTGCCCAGCAAGATAAAAAAGTTGTTTTCTCAGAGCATACAATGCTTTGACATTACCAATAGTATACATTTCAATTTTCCACCAAAGTACTGAGTGCCAACCTGATGGCAACATCTTAAATTCCCTTTCCACATGATTCTGTGTTGATTAGAATTTGTACCATACCTTTGTTCAGCAAGACAAAAAAGTTGTTTCCTCAGTGCATACAAAGCTTTGACATTACCAATAGTATACATTTTAAACTTCCACCAAAGTACTGACTCCAAACCTAATGGAAACACCTTAATTTACCTTTCCAAAGATTCTGAGTTGATTAGAGCTTGTACCATGCCTTTGCTGAGCAAGACAAAAAAAAAGTTGTTTTCTAAGTGCATAGAATGCTTTGACATTACCAATAGTATACATTTTAATTTACACAAAAGTACAGAGTAGATCCCTAATGGAATTATCTTAAATTAACTTTCCACATTATTCTGAGTTGCTTAAAAGACATTTCATGCCTCTGCTCATCAGGACAAAAATGTCTTTTCTCAATGCATACAATCCTTTGACAGTGCCAATAGTAATCATTTACACAAATGTACAGACTGGAAACCTAATGGAAACATCTTAAATAATCTTTCCACATGATTCTGTGTTGATTAGAACTTCTACCATGCCTTTGCCCAGCAAGATAAAAAAAGTTGTTTTCTCAGAGCATACAATGCTTTGACATTACCAATAGTATACATTTTCAATTTTCCCACCAAAGTTACTGAGTTGCAAACCCTGATGGCAACATCTTAAATTTCCCTTTCCACATGATTCTAGATTGATTAGAACTTGTACTATGCCTTTGCTCAGCAAGACAAAAAACTTGTTTTTTCTCAGTGCATACAATGCTTTGACATTACCAATAGTATACATATCAATCTTACACCAAAGTACTGAGTGCAAACCTAATGGAAACATCTTAAATAATCTTTCCTCATGATTCTGAGTTGTCTATAATTTGTTTCATGCCTCTGTTCATCAAGACAAAAAAGTTGATTCCTCAGTGCATACAAAGCTTTGACATTACCAATAGTATACATTTTAAACTTCCACCAAAGTACTGACTCCAAACCTAATGGAAACACCTTAAATTACCTTTCCACATGATTCTGTGTTGATTAGAACTTGTTCCATGCCTTTGTCCAGCAAGATAAAAAAGTTGTTTTCTCAGAGCGTACAATGCTTTGACTTTACGAATGGTATACATTTTAATTTTCCACCAAAGTGCTGATTGCAAACCTAATGGAAACACCTTAAATTACCTTTCGACATGATTTTGTGTTGATTAGAACTTGTACCATACCTTTGTTCAGCAAGACAAAAAAGTTGTTTTCTCAGTGCATAGAATGCTTTGACATCACCAATAGTATACATTTTAATTTACACAAAAGTACAGAGTGGATCCCTAATGGAAATATCTTAAATTAACTTTCCACATTATTCTGAGTTGCTTAAAAGACATTTCATGCCTCTGCTCATCAGGACAAAAAAGTTCTTTTCTCAATGCATACAATCCTTTGAAAGTGCCAATAGTAATCATTTACACAAATGTACAGACTGGAAACCTAATGGAAACATCTTAAATAATCTTTCCACATGATTCTGTGTTGATTAGCAGTTGTACCATGGCTTTGCTCAGTAAGACAAAAAAGTTGTTTTCTCAGTGCATACAATGCATTGACTTTACCAATAGTATACATTTCAATTTTACACCAAAGTACTGAGTGCAAACCTAATGGAAACATCTTAAATAATCTTTCCTCATGATTCTGAGTTGTCTATAATTTGTTTCATGCCTCTGCTCATCAAGACAAAAAAGTTCTTTTCTCAATGCATACAATCCTTTGACAGAGCCAATAGTAATCATTTACACAAATGTACAGACTGGAAATCTAATGGAAACATCTTAAATAATCTTTCCACATGATTCTGTGTTGATGAGCAGTTGTACCATGGCCTTGCTCAGTAACACAAAAAAGTTGTTTTCTCAGTGCATACAAAGCTTTGACTTCACCAATAGTGTACATTTCAATTTTCCACCAAAGTACTGAGTGCCAACCTGATGGCAACATCTTAAATTCCCTTTCCACATGATTCTGTGTTGATTAGAATTTGTACCATACCTTTGTTCAGCAAGACAAAAAAGTTGTTTCCTCAGTGCATACAAAGCTTTGACATTACCAATAGTATACATTTTAAACTTCCACCAAAGTACTGACTCCAAACCTAATGGAAACACCTTAATTTACCTTTCCAAATGATTCTGAGTTGATTAGAGCTTGTACCATGCCTTTGCTGAGCAAGACAAAAAAGTTGTTTTCTAAGTGCATAGAATGCTTTGACATTACCAATAGTATACATTTTAATTTACACAAAAGTACAGAGTGGATCCCTAATGGAAATATCTTAAATTAACTTTCCACATTATTCTGAGTTGCTTAAAAGACATTTCATGCCTCTGCTCATCAGGACAAAAATGTTCTTTTCTCAATGCATACAATCCTTTGACAGTGCCAATAGTAATCATTTACACAAATGTACAGACTGGAAACCTAATGGAAACATCTTAAATAATCTTTCCACATGATTCTGTGTTGATCAGCAGTTGTACCATGGCTTTGCTCAGAAAGACAAAAAAGTTGTTTTCTCAGTGCATACAATGCTTTGACTTTACCAATAGTATACATTTCAATTTTACACCAAAGTACTGAGTGCAAACCTAATGGAAACATCTTAAATAAGATTTCCTCATGATTCTGAGTTGTCTATAATTTGTTTCATGCCTCTGCTCATCAAGACAAAAAAGTTCTTTTCTCAGTGCATCCACTGTTTTGACTTTACAAACAGTGTACATTTCAATTTTCCACCAAAGTGCTGATTGCAAACCTAATGGAAACACCTTAAATTACCTTTCCACATGATTCTGTGCTCATTAGAACTTGTAACATACCTTTGCTCAGCAGGACAAAAAATTTGTTTCCTCATTGCGTACAATGCTTTGACTTTACCAATAGTATACATTTCAATTTTACACCAAGGTACTGACTGCAAACCTAATGGAAACATCTTAAATGATCTTTCCTCATGATTCTGAGTTGTCTATAATTTGTTTCATGCCTCTGTTCATCAAGACAAAAAAGTTGCTTCCTCAGTGCATACAAAGCTTTGACATTACCAATAGTATACATTTTAAACTTCCACCAGTGTACTGACTCCAAACCTAATGGAAACACCTTAATTTACCTTTCCACATGATTCTGAGTTGATTAGAACTTGTACCATGCCTTTGCTCAGCAAGACAAAACAGTTGTTTTCTCAGTGCATAGAATGCTTTGACATTACCAATAGTATACATTTTAATTTACACAAAAGTACAGAGTGGATCCCTAATGGAAATATCTTAAATTAACTTTCCACATTATTCTGAGTTGCTTAAAAGACATTTCATGCCTCTGCTCATCAGGACAAAAATGTTCTTTTCTCAATGCATACGATCCTTTGACAGTGCCAATAGTAATCATTTACACAAATGTACAGACTGGAAACCTAATGGAAACATCTTAAATAATCTTTCCACATGATTCTGTGTTGATTAGCAGTTGTACCATGGCTTTGCTCAGAAAGACAAAAAAGTTGTTTTCTCAGTGCATACAATGCTTTGACTTTACCAATAGTATACATTTCAATTTTACACCAAAGTACTGAGTGCAAACCTAATGGAAACATCTTAAATAAGATTTCCTCATGATTCTGAGTTGTCTATAATTTGTTTCATGCCTCTGCTCATCAAGACAAAAAAGTTCTTTTCTCAGTGCATCCACTGTTTTGACTTTACAAACAGTGTACATTTCAATTTTCCACCAAAGTGCTGATTGCAAACCTAATGGAAACACCTTAAATTACCTTTCCACATGATTCTGTGCTCATTAGAACTTGTAACATACCTTTGCTCAGCAGGACAAAAAATTTGTTTCCTCATTGCGTACAATGCTTTGACTTTACCAATAGTATACATTTCAATTTTACACCAAGGTACTGACTGCAAACCTAATGGAAACATCTTAAATGATCTTTCCTCATGATTCTGAGTTGTCTATAATTTGTTTCATGCCTCTGTTCATCAAGACAAAAAAGTTGCTTCCTCAGTGCATACAAAGCTTTGACATTACCAATAGTATACATTTTAAACTTCCACCAGTGTACTGACTCCAAACCTAATGGAAACACCTTAATTTACCTTTCCACATGATTCTGAGTTGATTAGAACTTGTACCATGCCTTTGCTCAGCAAGACAAAACAGTTGTTTTCTCAGTGCATAGAATGCTTTGACATTACCAATAGTATACATTTTAATTTACACAAAAGTACAGAGTGGATCCCTAATGGAAATATCTTAAATTAACTTTCCACATTATTCTGAGTTGCTTAAAAGACATTTCATGCCTCTGCTCATCAGGACAAAAAAGTTCTTTTCTCAATGCATACAATCCTTTCACAGTGCCAATAGTAATCATTTACACAAATGTACAGACTGGAAACCTTATGGAAACATCTTAAATAATCTTTCCACATGATTCTGTGTTCATTAGCAGTTGTACCATGGCTTTGCTCAGTAAGACAAAAAAGTTGTTTTCTCAGTGCATACAATGCTTTGACTTTACCAATGGTATTCATTTTAATTTTCCACCAAAGTGCTGATTGCAAACCTAATGGAAACACCTTAAATTACCTTTCCACATGATTCTGTGTTGATTAGAACTTGTACCATACCTTTGTTCAGCAAGACAAAAAAGTTGTTTCCTCAGTGCATACAAAGCTTTGACATTACCAATAGTATACATTTTAAACTTCCACCAAAGTACTGACTCCAAACCTAATGGAAACACCTTAATTTACCTTTCCACATGATTCTGAGTTGATTAGAACTTGTACCATGCCTTTGCTCAGCAAAACAAAAAAGTTGCTTTCTCAGTGCATAGAATGCTTTGACATTACCAATACTATACATTTTAATTTACACAAAAGTACAGAGTGGATCCCTAATGGAAACATCTTAAATTAACTTTCCACATTATTCTGAGTTGCTTAAACGACATTTCATGCCTCTGCTCATCAGGACAAAAAAGTTCTTTTCTCAAAGCATACAATCCTTTGACAGTGCCAATAGTAATCATTTACACAAAAGTACAGAGTGGAAACCTAATGGAAACAGCTTAAATAATCTTTCCACATGATTCTGTGTTGATAGCAGTTGTACCATGGCTTTGCTCAGTAAGACAAAAAAGTTGTTTTCTCAGTGAATACAATGCTTTGACTTTACCAATGGTATACATTTCAATTTTACACCAAAGTACTGAGTGCAAACCTAATGGAAACATCTTAAATAATCTTTCCTCATGATTCTGAGTTGTCTATAATTTGTTTCATGCCTCTGTTCATAAAGACAAAAAAGTTCTTTTCTCAGTGCATACACTGTTTTGACTTTACAAACAGTGTACATTTCAATTTTCCACCAAAGTGCTGAGTGCAAACCTAATGGAAACACCTTAAATTACCTTTCCACATGATTCTGTGTTGATTAGAACTTGTGCCATGCCTTTGTCCAGCGAGATAAAAAAGTTGTTTTCTCAGAGCATACAATGCTTTGACTTTACCAATGGTATACATTTTAATTTTCCACCAAAGTGCTGATTGCAAACCTAATGGAAACACCTTAAATCACCTTTCCACATGATTCTGTGTTGATTAGAACTTGTAACATACCTTTGCTCAGCAGGACAAAAAAGTTGTTTCCTCAGTGCGTACATTGCTTTGACTTTACCAATAGTATACATTTCAATTTTACAATAAAGTACTGACTGCAAACCTAATGGAAACATCTTAAATGATCTTTCCTCATGATTCTGAGTTGTCTATAATTTGTTTCATGCCTCTGTTCATCAAGACAAAGAAGTTGCTTCCTCAGTGCATACAAAGCTTTGACATTACCAATTGTATACATTTTAAACTTCCACCAAAGTACTGACGGCAAACCTAATGGAAACACCTTAAATTACCTTTCCACATGATTCTGAGTTGATTAGAACTTGTACCATGCCTTTGCTCAGCAAAACAAAAAAGTTGTTTTCTCAGAGCATACAATGCTTTGGTATTACCAATAGTATACATTTCAATTTTCCACCAAAGTGCAGATTGCAAACCTAATGGAAACACCTTAAATTACCTTTCCACATGATTCTGTGTTGATTAGAACTTGTACCATACCTTTGTTCAGCAAGACAAAAAAGTTGTTTTCTCAGTGCATACAATGCTTTGACTTTACCAATAGCATACATTTCAATTTTACACCAAAGTACTGAGTGCAAACCTAATGGAAACATCTTAAATAATCTTTCCACATGATTCTGTGTTGATTAGAACTTGTACCATGCCTTTGCCCAGCAAGATAAAAAAGTTGTTTTCTCAGAGCATACAATGCTTTGACATTACCAATAGTATACATTTCAATTTTCCACCAAAGTACTGAGTGCAAACCTGATGGCAACATCTTAAATTCCCTTTCCACATGATTCTGAGTTGATTGGAACTTGTACTATGCCTTTGCTCAGCAAGACAAAAAAGTTGTTTTCTCAGTGCATACAATGCTTTGACATTACCAAAAGTATACATATCAATCTTACACCAAACTACTGAGTGCAAACCTAATGGAAACATCTTAAATAATCTTTCCTCATGATTCTGAGTTGTCTATAATTTGTTTCATGCCTCTGTTCATCAAGAGAAAAAAGTTCTTTTCTCAGTGCATGCAATGCTTTGACTTTCGAAATAGTGTACATTTCAATTTTCCACCAAAGTGCTGAGTGCAAACCTAATGGAAACACCTTAAATTACCTTTCCACATGATTCTGTGTTGATTAGAACTTGTACCATGCCTTTGCCCAGCAAGATAAAAAAGTTGTTTTCTCAGAGCATACAAGGCTTTGACATTACCAATAGTATACATTTCAATTTTCCACCAAAGTACTGACTGCAAACCTGATGGCAATATCTTAAATTACCTTTCCACGTGATTCTGAGTTGATTAAAACTTGTACTATGCCTTTGCTCAGCAAGACAAAAAAGTTGTTTTCTCAGTGCATACAATGCTTTGACATTACCAATAGAATACATATCAATCTTACACCAAAGTACTGAGTGCAAACCTAATGGAAACATCTTAAATAATCTTTCCTCATGATTCTGAGTTGTCTATAATTTGTTTCATGCCTCTGTTCATAAAGACAAAAAAGATCTTTTCTCAGTGCATACACTGTTTTGACTTTACAAACAGTGTACATTTCAATTTTCCACCAAAGTGCTGAGTGCAAACCTAATGGAAACACCTTAAATTACCTTTCCACATGATTCTGTGTTGATTAGAACTTGTACCATGCCTTTGCCCAGCAAGATAAAAAAGTTGATTTCTCAGAACATACAATGCTTTGATATTACCAATAGTATACATTTCAATTTTCCACCGAAGTGCTGATTGCAAACCTAATGGAAACACCTTAAATTACCTTTCCACGATTCTGTGTTGATTAGAACTTGTACCATACCTTTGTTCAGCAAGACAAAAAAGTTGTTTCCTCAGTGCATACAAAGCTTTGACATTACCAATAGTATACATTTTAAACTTCCACCAAAGTACTGACTCCAAACCTAATGGAAACACCTTAATTTACCTTTCCACATGATTCTGAGTTGATTAGAACTTGTACCATGCCTTTGCTCAGCAAAACAAAAAAGTTGTTTTCTCAGTGCATAGAATGCTTTGACATTACCAATACTATACATTTTAATTTACACAAAAGTACAGAGTGGATCCCTAATGGAAACATCTTAAATTAACTTTCCACATTATTCTGAGTTGCTTAAACGAGATTTCATGCCTCTGCTCATCAGGACAAAAAAGTTCTTTTCTCAATGCATACAATTCTTTGACAGTGCCAATAGTAATCATTTACACAAAAGTACAGAGTGGAAACCTAATGGAAACAGCTTAAATAATCTTTCCACATGATTCTGTGTTGATTAGCAGTTGTACCATGGCTTTGCTCAGTAAGACAAAAAAGTTGTTTTCTCAGTGCATACAATGCTTTGACTTTACCAATGGTATTCATTTTAATTTTCCACCAAAGTGCTGAATGCAAACCTAATGGAAACACCTTAAATTACCTTTCCACATGATTCTGTGTTGATTAGAACTTGTACTATACCTTTGTTCAGCAAGACAAAAAAGTTGTTTCCTCAGTGCATACAAAGCTTTGACATTACCAATAGTATACATTTTAAACTTCCACCAAAGTACTGACTCCAAACCTAATGGAAACACCTTAATTTACCTTTCCACATGATTCTGAGTTGATCAGAACTTGTACCATGCCTTTGCTCAGCAAGACAAAAAAGTTGTTTTCTCAGTGCATAGAATGCTTTGACATTACCAATAGTATACATTTTAATTTACACAAAAGTACAGAGTGGATCCCTAATTGAAATATTTTAAATTAACTTTCCACATTATTCTGAGTTGCTTAAAAGACATTTCATGCCTCTGCTCATCAGGACAAAAAAGTTCTTTTCTCAATGCATACAATCCTTTGACAGTGCCAATAGTAATCATTTACACAAATGTACAGACTGGAAACCTAATGGAAACATCTAAAATAATCTTTCCACATGATTCTGTGTTGATTAGCAGTTGTACCATGGCTTTGCTCAGTAAGACAAAAAAGTTGTTTTCTCAGTGCATACAATGCTTTGACTTTACCAATAGTATACATTTCAATTTTACACCAAAGTACTGAGTGCAACCCTAATGGAAACATCTTAAATAACCTTTCCTCATGATTCTGAGTTGTCTATAATTTGTTTCATGCCTCTGTTCATCAAGAGAAAAAAGTTCTTTTCTCAGTGCATGCAATGCTTTGACATTACAAATAGTGTACATTTCAATTTTCCACCAAAGTGCTGAGTGCAAACCTAATGGAAACAACTTAAATTACCTTTCCGCATGATTCTGTGTTGATTAGAACTTGTACCATGCCTTTGCCCAGCAAGATAAAAAAGTTGTTTTCTCAGAGCATACAAGGCTTTGACATTACCAATAGTATACATTTCAATTTTCCACCAAAGTACTGAGTGCAAACCTGATGGCAATATCTTAAATTACCTTTCCACGTGATTCTGAGTTGATTAGAACTTGTACTATGCCTTTGCTCAGCAAGACAAAAAAGTTGTTTTCTCAGTGCATAGAATGCTTTGACATTACCAATAGAATACATATCAATCTTACACCAAAGTACTGAGTGCAAACCTAATGGAAACATCTTAAATAATCTTTCCTCATGATTCTGAGTTGTCTATAATTTGTTTCATGCCTCTGTTCATAAAGACAAAAAAGTTCTTTTCTCAGTGCATACACTGTTTTGACATTACAAACAGTGTACATTTCAATTTTCCACCAAAGTGCTGAGTGCAAACCTAATGGAAACACCTTAAATTACCTTTCTACATCATTCTGTGTTGATTAGAACTTGTACCATGCCTTTGTCCAGCAAGATAAAAAAGTTGTTTTCTCAGAGCGTAAAATGCTTTGACTTTACCAATGGTATACATTTTAATTTTCCACCAAAGTGCTGATTGCAAACCTAATGGAAACACCTTAAATTACCTTTCCACATGATTCTGTGTTGATTAGAACTTGTAACATACCTTTGCTCAGCAGGACAAAAAAGTTGTTTCCTCAGTGCGTACAAAGCTTTGACATTACCAATAGTATACATTTTAAACTTCCACCAAAGTACTGACTCCAAACCTAATGGAAACACCTTAATTTACCTTTCCACATGATTCTGAGTTGATAAGAACTTGTACCATGCCTTTGCTCAGCAAGACAAAAAAGTTGTTTTCTCAGTGCATAGAATGCTTTGACATTACCAATAGTATACATTTTAATTTACACAAAAGTACAGAGTGGATCCCTAATGGAAATATCTTAAATTAACTTTCCACATTATTCTGAGTTGCTTAAAAGACATTTCATGCCTCTGCTCATCAGGACAAAAAAGTTCTTTTCTCAATGCATACAATCCTTTGACAGTGCCAATAGTAATCATTTACACAAATGTACAGACTGGAAACCTAATGGAAACATCTTAAATTACCTTTCCACATGATTCTGTGTTGATTAGCAGTTGTACCATGGCTTTGCTCAGTAAGACAAAAAAGTTGTTTTCTCAGTGCATACAATGCTTTGACTTTACCAATGGTATACATTTTAATTTTCCACCAAAGTGCTGATTGCAAACCTAATGGAAACACCTTAAATTACCTTTCCACATGATTCTGTGCTCATTAGAACTTGTTACATACCTTTGCTCAGCAGGACAAAAAAGTTGTTTCCTCAGTGCGTACAATGCTTTGACTTTACCAATAGTATACATTTCAATTTTACACCAAAGTACTGACTGCAAACCTAATGGAAACATCTTAAATGATCTTTCCTCATGATTCTGAGTTGTCTATAATTTGTTTCATGCCTCTGTTCATCAAGACAAAAAAGTTGCTTCCTCAGTGCATACAAAGCTTTGACATTACCAATAGTATACATTTTAAACTTCCACCAAAGTACTGACGGCAAACCTAATGGAAACACCTTAAATTACCTTTCCACATGATTCTGAGTTGATTAGAACTTGTACCATGCCTTTGCTCAGCAAGACAAAAAAGTTGTTTTCTCAGTGCATAGAATGCTTTGACATTACCAATAGAATACATATCAATCTTACACCAAAGTACTGAGTGCAAACCTAATGGAAACATCTTAAATAATCTTTCCTCATGATTCTGAGGTCTATAATTTGTTTCATGCCTCTGTTCATAAAGACAAAAAAGTTCTTTTCTCAGTGCATACACTGTTTTGACTTTACAAAGAGTGTACATTTCAATTGTCCACCAAAGTGCTGAGTGCAAACCTAATGGAAACACCTTAAATTACCTTTCTACATGATTCTGTGTTGATTAGAACTTGTACCATGCCTTTGCCCAGCAAGATAAAAAAGTTGTTTTCTCAGAACATACAATGCTTTGATATTACCAATAGTATATATTTCAATTTTCCACCAAAGTGCTGATTGCAAAGCTAATGGAAACACCTTAAATTACCTTTCCACATGATTCTGTGTTGATTAGAACTTGTACCATACCTTTGTTCAGCAAGACAAAAAAGTTGTTTCCTCAGTGCATACAAAGCTTTGACATTACCAATAGTATACATTTTAAACTTCCACCAAAGTACTGACTCCAAACCTAATGGAAACACCTTAATTTACCTTTCCACATGATTCTGAGTTGATTAGAACTTGTACCATGCCTTTGCTCAGCAAGACAAAAAAGTTGTTTTCTCAGTGCATAGAATGCTTTGACATTACCAATAGTATACATTTTAATTTACACAAAAGTACAGAGTGGATCCCTAATGGAAATATCTTAAATTAACTTTCCACATTATTCTGAGTTGCTTAAAAGACATTTCATGCCTCTGCTCATCAGGACAAAAAAGTTCTTTTCTCAATGCATACAATCCTTTGACAGTGCCAATAGTAATCATTTACACAAATGTACAGACTGGAAACCTAATGGAAACATCTTAAATAATTTTTCCACATGATTCTGTGTTGATTAGCAGTTGTAACATGGCTTTGCTCAGTAAGACAAAAAAGTTGTTTTCTCAGTGCATACAATGCTTTGACTTTACCAATAGTATACATTTCAATTTTACACCAAACTACTGAGTGCAAACCTAATGGAAACATCTTAAATAATCTTTCCTCATGATTCTGAGTTGTCTATAATTTGTTTCATGCCTCTGCTCATCAAGACAAAAAAGTTCTTTTCTCAATGCATACAATCCTTTGACAGTGCCAATAGTAATCATTTACACAAATGTACAGACTGGAAACCTAATGGAAACATCTTAAATAATCTTTCCACATGATTCTGTGTTGATTAGCAGTTGTACCATGGCTTTGCTCAGAAAGACAAAAAAGTTGTTTTCTCAGTGCATACAATGCTTTGACTTTACCAATAGTATACATTTTAATTTTACACCAAAGTACTGAGTGCAAACCTAATGGAAACATCTTAAATAATCTTTCCTCATGATTCTGAGTTGTCTATAATTTGTTTCATGCCTCTGTTCATCAAGAGAAAAAAGTTCTTTTCTCAGTGCATGCAATGCTTTGACTTTACAAATAGTGTACATTTCAATTTTCCACCAAAGTGCTGAGTGCAAACCTAATGGAAACACCTTAAATTACCTTTCCACATGATTCTGAGTTGATTAGAACTTGTACTATGCCTTTGCTCAGCAAGACAAAAAAGTTGTTTTATCAGTGCATACAATGCTTTGACATTACCAAAAGTATACATATCAATCTTACACCAAAGTGCTGAGTGCAAACCTAATGGAAACACCTTAAATTACCTTTCCACATGATTCTGTGTTGATTAGAACTTGTACCATACCTTTGTTCAGCAAGACAAAAAAGTTGTTTCCTCAGTGCATACAAAGCTTTGACATTACCAATAGTATACATTTTAAACTTCCACCAAAGTACTGACTCCAAACCTAATGGAAACACCTTAATTTACCTTTCCACATGATTCTGAGTGATTAGAACTTGTACCATGCCTTTGCTCAGCAAGACAAAAAAGTTGTTTTCTCAGTGCATACAATCCTTTGACAGTGCCAATAGTAATCATTTACACAAATGTACAGACTGGAAACCTAATGGAAACATCTTAAATAATCTTTCCACATGATTCTGTGTTGATTAGCAGTTGTACCATGGCTTTGCTCAGTAAGACAAAAAAGTTGTTTTCTCAGTGCATACAATGCTTTGACTTTACCAATAGTATACATTTCAATTTTACACCAAAGTACTGAGTGCACCCTAATGGAAACACCTTAAATTACCTTTCCACATGATTCTGTGTTGATGAGAACTTGTACCATGCCTTTGCCCAGCAAGATAAAAAAGTTGTTTTCTCAGAGCATACAAGGCTTTGACATTACCAATAGTATACATTTCAATTTTCCACCAAAGTACTGAGTGCAAACCTGATGGCAATATCTTAAATTACCTTTCCACGTGATTCTGAGTTGATTAGAACTGGTACTATGCCTTTGCTCAGCAAGACAAAAAAGTTGTTTTCTCAGTGCATACAATGCTTTGACATTACCAATAGAATACATATCAATCTTACACCAAAGTACTGAGTGCAAACCTAATGGAAACATCTTAAATAATCTTTCCTCATGATTCTGAGTTGTCTATAATTTGTTTCATGCCTCTGTTCATAAAGACAAAAAAGTTCTTTACTCAGTGCATACACTGTTTTGACTTTACAAACAGTGTACATTTCAATTTTCCACCAAACTGCTGAGTGCAAACCTAATGGAAACACCTTAAATTACCTTTCCACATGATTCTGTGTTGATTAGAACTTGTTCCATGCCTTTGTCCAGCAAGATAAAAAAGTTGTTTTCTCAGAGCGTACAATGCTTTCACTTTACCAATGGTATACATTTTAATTTTCCACCAAAGTGCTGATTGCAAACCTAATGGAAACACCTTAAATTACCTTTCCACATGATTCTGTGTTGATTAGAACTTGTAACATACCTTTGCTCAGCAGGACAAAAAAGTTGTTTCCTCAGTGCATACAAAGCTTTGACTTTACCAATAGTATACATTTTAAACTTCCACCAAAGTACTGACTCCAAACCTAATGGAAACACCTTAATTTACCTTTCCACATGATTCTGAGTTGATTAGAACTTGTACCATGCCTTTGCTCAGCAAGACAAAAAAGTTGTTTTCTCAGTGCATAGAATGCTTTGACATTACCAATAGCATACATTTTAATTTACACAAAAGTACAGAGTGGATCCCTAATGGAAATATCTTAAATTAACTTTCCACATTATTCTGAGTTGCTTAAAAGACATTTCACGCCTCTGCTCATCAGGACAAAAAAGTTCTTTTCTCAATGCATACAATCCTTTGAAAGTGCCAATAGTAATCATTTACACAAATGTACAGACTGGAAACCTAATGGAAACATCTTAAATAATCTTTCCACATGATTCTGTGTTGATTAGCAGTTGTACCATGGCTTTGCTCAGTAAGACAAAAAAGTTGTTTTCACAGTGCATACAATGCTTTGACTTTACCAATGGTATACATTTCAATTTTACACCAAAGTACTGAGTGCAAACCTAATGGAAACATCTTAAATAATCTTTCCTCATGATTCTGAGTTGTCTATAATTTGTTTCATGCCTCTGTTCATAAAGACAAAAAAGTTCTTTTCTCAGTGCATACACTGTTTTGACTTTACAAACAGTGTACATTTCAATTTTCCACCAAAGTGCTGAGTGCAAACCTAATGGAAACACCTTAAATTACCTTTCCACATGATTCTGTGTTGATTAGAACTTGTGCCATGCCTTTGTCCAGCGAGATAAAAAAGTTGTTTTCTCAGTGGATACAATACTTTGACTTTACCAAAGGTATACATTTTAATTTTCCACCAAAGTGCTGATTGCAAACCTAATGGAAACACCTTAAATTACCTTTCCACATGATTCTGTGTTGATTAGAACTTGTAACATACCTTTGCTCAGCAGGACAAAAAAGTTGTTTCCTCAGTGCATACAAAGCTTTGACATTACCAATAGTACACATTTTAAACTTGCACCAAAGTACTGACGGCAAACCTAATGGAAACACCTTAAATTACCTTTCCACATGATTCTGAGTTGATTAGAACTTGTACCATGCCTTTGCTCAGCAAAACAAAAAAGATGTTTTCTCAGTGCATACAATGCTTTGACATTACCAATAGTATACATTTCAATCTTACACCAAAGTACGGAGTGTAAACCTAATGGAAACATCTTAAATAATCTTTCCTCATGATTCTGAGTTGTCTATAATTTGTTTCATGCCTCTGTTCATAAAGAGAAAAAAGTTCTTTTCTCAGTGCATACACTGTTTTGACTTTACAAATAGTGTACATTTCAATTTTCCACCAAAGTTCTGAGTGCAATCCTAATGGAAACACCTTAAATTACCTTTCCACATGATTCTGTGTTGATTAGAACTTCTACCATGCCTTTGCCCAGCAAGATAAAAAATTGTTTTCTCAGAGCATACAATGCTTTGACATTACCAATAGTATACATTTCAATTTTCCACCAAAGTGCTGATTGCAAACCTAATGGAAACACCTTAAATTACCTTTCCACATGATTCTGTGTTGATTAGAACTTGTACCATACCTTTGTTCAGCAAGACAAAAAAGTTGTTTCCTCAGTGCATACAAAGCTTTGACATTACCAATAGTATACATTTTAAACTTCCACCAAAGTACTGACTCCAAACCTAATGGAAACACCTTAATTTACCTTTCCACATGATTCTGAGTGATTAGAACTTGTACTATGCCTTTGCTCAGCAAGACAAAAAAGTTGTTTTCTCAGTGCATAGAATGCTTTGACATTACCAATAGAATACATATCAATCTTACACCAAAGTACTGAGTGCAAACCTAATGGAAACATCTTAAATAATCTTTCCTCATGATTCTGAGTTGTCTATAATTTGTTTCATGCCTCTGTTCATAAAGACAAAAAAGTTCTTTTCTCAGTGCATACACTGTTTTGACATTACAAACAGTGTACATTTCAATTTTCCACCAAAGTGCTGAGTGCAAACCTAATGGAAACACCTTAAATTACCTTTCTACATCATTCTGTGTTGATTAGAACTTGTACCATGCCTTTGTCCAGCAAGATAAAAAAGTTGTTTTCTCAGAGCGTACAATGCTTTGACTTTACCAATGGTATACATTTTAATTTTCCACCAAAGTGCTGATTGCAAACCTAATGGAAACACCTTAAATTACCTTTCCACATGATTCTGTGTTGATTAGAACTTGTAACATACCTTTGCTCAGCAGGACAAAAAAGTTGTTTCCTCAGTGCGTACAAAGCTTTGACATTACCAATAGTATACATTTTAAACTTCCACCAAAGTACTGACTCCAAACCTAATGGAAACACCTTAATTTACCTTTCCACATGATTCTGAGTTGATAAGAACTTGTACCATGCCTTTGCTCAGCAAGACAAAAAAGTTGCTTTCTCAGTGCATAGAATGCTTTGACATTACCAATAGTATACATTTTAATTTACACAAAAGTACAGAGTGGATCCCTAATGGAAATATCTTAAATTAACTTTCCACATTATTCTGAGTTGCTTAAAAGACATTTCATGCCTCTGCTCATCAGGACAAAAAAGTTCTTTTCTCAATGCTTACAATCCTTTGACAGTGCCAATAGTAATCATTTACACAAATGTACAGACTGGAAACCTAATGGAAACATCTTAAATTACCTTTCCACATGATTCTGTGTTGATTAGCAGTTGTACCATGGCTTTGCTCAGTAAGACAAAAAAGTTGTTTTCTCAGTGCATACAATGCTTTGACTTTACCAATGGTATACATTTTAATTTTCCACCAAAGTGCTGATTGCAAACCTAATGGAAACACCTTAAATTACCTTTCCACATGATTCTGTGTTGATTAGAACTTGTAACATACCTTTGCTCAGCAGGACAAAAAAGTTGTTTCCTCAGTGCGTACAATGCTTTGACTTTACCAATAGTATACATTTCAATTTTACACCAAAGTACTGACTGCAAACCTAATGGAAACATCTTAAATGATCTTTCCTCATGATTCTGAGTTGTCTATAATTTGTTTCATGCCTCTGTTCATCAAGACAAAAAAGTTGCTTCCTCAGTGCATACAAAGCTTTGACATTACCAATAGTATACATTTTAAACTTCCACCAAAGTACTGACGGCAAACCTAATGGAAACACCTTAAATTACCTTTCCACATGATTCTGAGTTGATTAGAACTTGTACCATGCCTTTGCTCAGCAAGACAAAAAAGTTGTTTTCTCAGTGCATAGAATGCTTTGACATTACCAATAGAATACATATCAATCTTACACCAAAGTACTCAGTGCAAACCTAATGGAAACATCTTAAATAATCTTTCCTCATGATTCTGAGGTCTATAATTTGTTTCATGCCTCTGTTCATAAAGACAAAATGTTCTTTTCTCAGTGCATACACTGTTTTGACTTTACAAAGAGTGTACATTTCAATTTTCCACCAAAGTGCTGAGTGCAAACCTAATGGAAACACCTTAAATTACCTTTCCACATGATTCTGTGTTGATTAGAACTTGTACCATGCCTTTGCCCAGCAAGATAAAAAAGTTGTTTTCTCAGAACATACAATGCTTTGATATTACCAATAGTATATATTTCAATTTTCCACCAAAGTGCTGATTGCAAAGCTAATGGAAACACCTTAAATTACCTTTCCACATGATTCTGTGTTGATTAGAACTTGTACCATACCTTTGTTCAGCAAGACAAAAAAGTTGTTTCCTCAGTGCATACAAAGCTTTGACATTACCAATAGTATACATTTTAAACTTCCACCAAAGTACTGACTCCAAACCTAATGGAAACACCTTAATTTACCTTTCCACATGATTCTGAGTTGATTAGAACTTGTACCATGCCTTTGCTCAGCAAGGCAAAAAAGTTGTTTTCTCAGTGCATAGAATGCTTTGACATTACCAATAGTATACATTTTAATTTACACAAAAGTACAGAGTGGATCCCTAATGGAAATATCTTAAATTAACTTTCCACATTATTCTGAGTTGCTTAAAAGACATTTCATGCCTCTGCTCATCAGGACAAAAAAGTTCTTTTCTCAATGCATACAATCCTTTGACAGTGCCAATAGTAATCATTTACACAAATGTACAGACTGGAAACCTAATGGAAACATCTTAAATAATTTTTCCACATGATTCTGTGTTGATTAGCAGTTGTAACATGGCTTTGCTCAGTAAGACAAAAAAGTTGTTTTCTCAGTGCATACAATGCTTTGACTTTACCAATAGTATACATTTCAATTTTACACCAAAGTACTGAGTGCAAACCTAATGGAAACATCTTAAATAATCTTTCCTCATGATTCTGAGTTGTCTATAATTTGTTTCATGCCTCTGCTCATCAAGACAAAAAAGTTCTTTTCTCAATGCCTACAATCCTTTGACAGTGCCAATAGTAATCATTTACACAAATGTACAGACTGGAAACCTAATGGAAACATCTTAAATAATCTTTCCACATGATTCTGTGTTGATTAGCAGTTGTACCATGGCTTTGCTCAGAAAGACAAAAAAGTTGTTTTCTCAGTGCATACAATGCTTTGACTTTACCAATAGTATACATTTTAATTTTACACCAAAGTACTGAGTGCAAACCTAATGGAAACATCTTAAATAATCTTTCCTCATGATTCTGAGCTGTCTATAATTTGTTTCATGCCTCTGTTCATCAAGAGAAAAAAGTTCTTTTCTCAGTGCATGCAATGCTTTGACTTTACAAATAGTGTACATTTCAATTTTCCACCAAAGTGCTGAGTGCAAACCTAATGGAAACACCTTAAATTCCCTTTCCACATGATTCTGAGTTGATTAGAACTTGTACTATGCCTTTGCTCAGCAAGACAAAAAACTTGTTTTATCAGTGCATACAATGCTTTGACATTACCAAAAGTATACATATCAATCTTACACCAACGTACTGAGTGCAAACCTAATGGAAACATCTTAAATAATCTTTCCTCATGATTCTGAGTTGTCTATAATTTGTTTCATGCCTCTGTTCATCAAGACAAAAAAGTTGCTTCCTCAGTGCATACAAAGCTTTGACATTCCCAATAGTATACATTTTAAACTTCCACCAAAGTACTGACGGCAAACCTAATGGAAACACCTTAAATTACCTTTCCACATGATTCTGAGTTGATTAGAACTTGTACCATGCCTTTGCTCAGCAAAACAAAAAAGTTGTTTTCTCAGTGCTTAGAATGCTTTGATATTACCAATACTATACATTTTAATTTACACACAAAGTACAGAGTGGATCCCTAATGGAAACATCTTAAATTAACTTTCCACATTATTCTGAGTTGCTTAAACGACATTTCATGCCTCTGCTCATCAGGACAAAAAAGTTGTTTTCTCAGTGCATACAATCCTTTGACAGTGCCAATAGTAATCATTTACACAAATGTACAGACTGGAAACCTAATGGAAACATCTTAAATAATCTTTCCACATGATTCTGTGTTGATTAGCAGTTGTACCATACCTTTGTTCAGCAAGACAAAAAAGTTGTTTCCTCAGTGCATACAAAGATTTGACATTACCAATAGTATACATTTTAGACTTCCACCAAAGTACTGACTCCAAACCTAATGGAAACACTTTAATTTACCTTTCCACATGATTCTGAGTTGATTAGAACTTGTACCATGCCTTTGCTCATCAAGACAAAAAAGTTGTTTTCTCAGTGCATAGAATGCTTTGACATTACCAATAGTATACATTTTAATTTACACAAAAGTACAGAGTGGATCCCTAATGGAAATATTTTAAATTGTCTTTCCACATTATTCTGAGTTGCGTAAAAGACATTTCATGCCTCTGCCCATCAGGACAAAAAAGTTCTTTTCTCAATGCATACAATCCTTTGACAGTGCCAATAGTAATCATTTACACAAATGTACAGACTGGAAACCTAATGGAAACATCTTAAATAATCTTTCCACATGATTCTGTGTTGATTAGAACTTGTACCATGCCTTTGCCCAGCAAGATAAAAAAGTTGTTTTCTCAGAGCATACAAGGCTTTGACATTACCATTTCAATTTTCCACCAAAGTACTGAGTGCAAACCTAATGGAAACACCTTAAATAATCTTTCCTCATGATTCTGAGTTGTCTATAATTTGTTTCATGCCTCTGTTCATCAAGAGAAAAAAGTTCTTTTCTCAGTGCATGCAAAGCTTTGACTTTACAAATAGTGTACATTTCAATTTTCCACCAAAGTGCTGAGTGCAAACCTAATGGAAACACCTTAAATTACCTTTCCACATGATTCTGTGTTGATTAGAACTTGTACCATACCTTTGTTCAGCAAGACAAAAAAGTTGTTTCCTCAGTGCATACAAAGCTTTGACATTACCAATAGTATACATTTTAAACTTCCACCAAAGTACTGACTCCAAACCTAATGGAAACACCTTAATTTACCTTTCCACATGATTCTGAGTGATTAGAACTTGTACCATGCCTTTGCTCAGCAAGACAAAAAAGTTGTTTTCTC
Organism: Mobula birostris; assembly: GCF_030028105.1. Lineage (NCBI taxonomy): Eukaryota > Metazoa > Chordata > Chondrichthyes > Myliobatiformes > Myliobatidae > Mobula > Mobula birostris. The sequence continues at coordinate 45,595 of NW_027275191.1, forward strand.
AGTGCATACAATCCTTTGACAGTGCCAATAGTAATCATTTACACAAATGTACAGACTGGAAACCTAATGGAAACATCTTAAATAATCTTTCCACATGATTCTGTGTTGATTAGCAGTTGTACCATGGCTTTGCTCAGTAAGACAAAAAAGTTGTTTTCTCAGTGCATACAATGCTTTGACTTTACCAATAGTATACATTTCAATTTTACACCAAAGTGCTGAGTGCAAACCTAATGGAAACACCTTAAATTACCTTTCCACATGATTCTGTGTTGATTAGAACTTCTACCATGCCTTTGCCCAGCAAGATAAAAAAGTTGTTTTCTCAGAGCATACAATGCTTTGACATTACCAATTGTATACATTTCAATTTTCCACCAAAGTACTGAGTGCCAACCTGATGGCAACATCTTAAATTCCCTTTCCACATGATTCTGTGTTGATTAGAATTTGTACCATACCTTTGTTCAGCAAGACAAAAAAGTTGTTTCCTCAGTGCATACAAAGCTTTGACATTACCAATAGTATACATTTTAAACTTCCACCAAAGTACTGACTCCAAACCTAATGGAAACACCTTAATTTACCTTTCAAAATGATTCTGAGTTGATTAGAGCTTGTACCATGCCTTTGCTGAGCAAGACAAAAAAGTTGTTTTCTAAGTGCATAGAATGCTTTGACATTACCAATAGTATACATTTTAATTTACACAAAAGTACAGAGTGGATCCCTAATGGAAATATCTTAAAATAACTTTCCACATTATTCTGAGTTGCTTAAAAGACATTTCATGCCTCTGCTCATCAGGACAAAAATGTTCTTTTCTCAATGCATACAATCCTTTGACAGTGCCAATAGTAATCATTTACACAAATGTACAGACTGGAAACCTAATGGAAACATCTTAAATAATCTTTCCACATGATTCTGTGTTGATTAGCAGTTGTACCATGGCTTTGCTCAGAAAGACAAAAAAGTTGTTTTCTCAGTGCATACAATGCTTTGACTTTACCAATAGTATACATTTCAATTTTACACCAAAGTGCTGAGTGCAAACCTAATGGAAACATCTTAAATAAGATTTCCTCATGATTCTGAGTTGTCTATAATTTGTTTCATGCCTCTGCTCATCAAGACAAAAAAGTTCTTTTCTCAATGCATACAATCCTTTGACAGTGCCAATAGTAATCATTTACACAAAAGTACAGAGTGGAAACCTAATGGAAACAGCTTAAATAATCTTTCCACATGATTCTGTGTTGATTAGCAGTTGTACCATGGCTTTGCTCAGTAACACAAAAAAGTTGTTTTCTCAGAGCATACAATGCTTTGACATTACCAATAGTATACATTTCAATTTTCCACCAAAGTACTGAGTGCAAACCTGATGGCAACATCTTAAATTCCCTTTCCACATGATTCTGAGTTGATTAGAACTTGTACTATGCCTTTGCTCAGCAAGACAAAAAACTTGTTTTCTCAGTGCATACAATGCTTTGACATTACCAATAGTATACATATCAATCTTACACCAAAGTACTGAGTGCAAACCTAATGCAAACATCTTAAATAATCTTTCCTCATGATTCTGAGTTGTCTATAATTTGTTTCATGCCTCTGTTCATCAAGACAAAAAAGTTGCTTCCTGAGTGCATACAAAGCTTTGACATTACCAATAGTATACATTTTAAACTTCCACCAAAGTACTGACTCCAAACCTAATGGAAACACCTTAAATTACCTTTCCACATGATTCTGTGTTGATTAGAACTTGTTCCATGCCTTTGTCCAGCAAGATAAAAAAGTTGTTTTCTCAGAGCGTACAATGCTTTGACTTTACCAATGGTATACATTTTAATTTTCCACCAAAGTGCTGATTGCAAACCTAATGGAAACACCTTAAATTACCTTTCGACATGATTTTGTGTTGATTAGAACTTGTAACATACCTTTGCTCAGCAGGACAAAAAAGTTGTTTCCTCAGTGCATACAAAGCTTTGACATTACCAATAGTATACATTTTAAACTTCCACCAAAGTACTGACTCCAAACCTAATGGAAACACCTTAATTTACCTTTCCACATGATTCTGAGTTGATTAGAACTTGTACCATGCCTTTGCTCAGCAAGACAAAAAAGTTGTTTTCTCAGTGCATAGAATGCTTTGACATTACCAATAGTATACGTTTTAATTTACACAAAAGTACAGAGTGGATCCCTAATGGAAATATCTTAAATTAACTTTCCACATTATTCTGAGTTGCTTAAAAGACATTTCATGCCTCTGCTCATCAGGACAAAAAAGTTCTTTTCTCAATGCATACAATCCTTTGAAAGTGCCAATAGTAATCATTTACACAAATGTACAGACTGGAAACCTAATGGAAACATCTTAAATAATCTTTCCACATGATTCTGTGTTGATTAGCAGTTGTACCATGGCTTTGCTCAGGAAGACAAAAAAGTTGTTTTCACAGTGCATACAATGCTTTGACTTAACCAATGGTATACATTTCAATTTTACACCAAAGTACTGAGTGCAAACCTAATGGAAACATCTTAAATAATCTTTCCTCATGATTCTGAGTTGTCTATAATTTGTTTCATGCCTCTGTTCATAAAGACAAAAAAGTTCTTTTCTCAGTGCATACACTGTTTTGACTTTACAAACAGTGTACATTTCAATTTTCCACCAAAGTGCTGAGTGCAAACCTAATGGAAACACCTTAAATTACCTTTCCACATGATTCTGTGTTGATTAGAACTTGTGCCATGCCTTTGTCCAGCGAGATAAAAAAGTTGTTTTCTCAGAGGATACAATACTTTGACTTTACCAAAGGTATACATTTTAATTTTCCACCAAAGTGCTGATTGCAAACCTAATGTTAACACCTTAAATTGCCTTTCCACATGATTCTGTGTTGATTAGAACTTGTAACATACCTTTGCTCAGCAGGACAAAAAAGTTGTTTCCTCAGTGCATACAAAGCTTTGACATTACCAATAGTACACATTTTAAACTTCCACCAAAGTACTGACGGCAAACCTAATGGAAACACCTTAAATTACCTTTCCACATGATTCTGTGTTGATTAGAACTTGTACCATGCCTTTGCTCAGCAAGACAAAAAAGTTGTTTTCTCAGTGCATACAATCCTTTGACAGTGCCAATAGTAATCATTTACACAAATGTACAGACTGGAAACCTAATGGAAACATCTTAAATAATCTTTCCACATGATTCTGTGTTGATTAGCAGTTGTACCATGGCTTTGCTCAGTAAGACAAAAAAGTTGTTTTCTCAGTGCATACAATGCTTTGACTTTACCAATAGTATACATTTCAATTTTACACCAAAGTGCTGAGTGCAAACCTAATGGAAACACCTTAAATTACCTTTCCACATGATTCTGTGTTGATTAGAACTTCTACCATGCCTTTGCCCAGCAAGATAAAAAAGTTGTTTTCTCAGAGCATACAATGCTTTGACATTACCAATAGTATACATTTCAATTTTCCACCAAAGTACTGAGTGCCAACCTGATGGCAACATCTTAAATTCCCTTTCCACATGATTCTGTGTTGATTAGAATTTGTACCATACCTTTGTTCAGCAAGACAAAAAAGTTGTTTCCTCAGTGCATACAAAGCTTTGACATTACCAATAGTATACATTTTAAACTTCCACCAAAGTACTGACTCCAAACCTAATGGAAACACCTTAATTTACCTTTCCAAATGATTCTGAGTTGATTAGAGCTTGTACCATGCCTTTGCTGAGCAAGACAAAAAAGTTGTTTTCTAAGTGCATAGAATGCTTTGACATTACCAATAGTATACATTTTAATTTACACAAAAGTACAGAGTGGATCCCTAATGGAAATATCTTAAATTAACTTTCCACATTATTCTGAGTTGCTTAAAAGACATTTCATGCCTCTGCTCATCAGGACAAAAATGTTCTTTTCTCAATGCATACAATCCTTTGACAGTGCCAATAGTAATCATTTACACAAATGTACAGACTGGAAACCTAATGGAAACATCTTAAATAATCTTTCCACATGATTCTGTGTTGATTAGCAGTTGTACCATGGCTTTGCTCAGAAAGACAAAAAAGTTGTTTTCTCAGTGCATACAATGCTTTGACTTTACCAATAGTGTACATTTCAATTTTACACCAAAGTGCTGAGTGCAAACCTAATGGAAACATCTTAAATAAGATTTCCTCATGATTCTGAGTTGTCTATAATTTGTTTCATGCCTCTGCTCATCAAGACAAAAAAGTTCTTTTCTCAATGCATACAATCCTTTGACAGTGCCAATAGTAATCATTTACACAAAAGTACAGAGTGGAAACCTAATGGAAACAGCTTAAATAATCTTTCCACATGATTCTGTGTTGATTAGCAGTTGTACCATGGCTTTGCTCAGTAACACAAAAAAGTTGTTTTCTCAGAGCATACAATGCTTTGACATTACCAATAGTATACATTTCAATTTTCCACCAAAGTACTGAGTGCAAACCTGATGGCAACATCTTAAATTCCCTTTCCACATGATTCTGAGTTGATTAGAACTTGTACTATGCCTTTGCTCAGCAAGACAAAAAACTTGTTTTCTCAGTGCATACAATGCTTTGACATTACCAATAGTATACATATCAATCTTACACCAAAGTACTGAGTGCAAACCTAATGGAAACATCTTAAATAATCTTTCCTCATGATTCTGAGTTGTCTATAATTTGTTTCATGCCTCTGTTCATCAAGACAAAAAAGTTGCTTCCTGAGTGCATACAAAGCTTTGACATTACCAATAGTATACATTTTAAACTTCCACCAAAGTACTGACTCCAAACCTAATGGAAACACCTTAAATTACCTTTCCACATGATTCTGTGTTGATTAGAACTTGTTCCATGCCTTTGTCCAGCAAGATAAAAAAGTTGTTTTCTCAGAGCGTACAATGCTTTGACTTTACCAATGGTATACATTTTAATTTTCCACCAAAGTGCTGATTGCAAACCTAATGGAAACACCTTAAATTACCTTTCGACATGATTTTGTGTTGATTAGAACTTGTAACATACCTTTGCTCAGCAGGACAAAAAAGTTGTTTCCTCAGTGCATACAAAGCTTTGACATTACCAATAGTATACATTTTAAACTTCCACCAAAGTACTGACTCCAAACCTAATGGAAACACCTTAATTTACCTTTCCACATGATTCTGAGTTGATTAGAACTTGTACCATGCCTTTGCTCAGCAAGACAAAAAAGTTGTTTTCTCAGTGCATAGAATGCTTTGACATTACCAATAGTATACATTTTAATTTACACAAAAGTACAGAGTGGATCCCTAATGGAAATATCTTAAATTAACTTTCCACATTATTCTGAGTTGCTTAAAAGACATTTCATGCCTCTGCTCATCAGGACAAAAAAGTTCTTTTCTCAATGCATACAATCCTTTGACAGTGCCAATAGTAATCATTTACACAAATGTACAGACTGGAAACCTAATGGAAACATCTTAAATAATTTTTCCACATGATTCTGTGTTGATTAGCAGTTGTAACATGGCTTTGCTCAGTAAGACAAAAAAGTTGTTTTCTCAGTGCATACAATGCTTTGACTTTACCAATAGTATACATTTCAATTTTACACCAAAGTACTGAGTGCAAACCTAATGGAAACATCTTAAATAATCTTTCCTCATGATTCTGAGTTGTCTATAATTTGTTTCATGCCTCTGCTCATCAAGACAAAAAAGTTCTTTTCCCAATGCATACAATCCTTTGACAGTGCCAATAGTAATCATTTACACAAATGTACAGACTGGAAACCTAATGGAAACATCTTAAATAATCTTTCCACATGATTCTGTGTTGATTAGCAGTTGTACCATGGCTTTGCTCAGAAAGACAAAAAAGTTGTTTTCTCAGTGCATACAATGCTTTGACTTTACCAATAGTATACATTTTAATTTTACACCATTGTACTGAGTGCAAACCTAATGGAAACATCTTAAATAATCTTTCCTCATGATTCTGAGTTGTCTATAATTTGTTTCATGCCTCTGTTCATCAAGAGAAAAAAGTTCTTTTCTCAGTGCATGCAATGCTTTGACTTTACAAATAGTGTACATTTCAATTTTCCACCAAAGTGCTGAGTGCAAACCTAATGGAAACACCTTAAATTCCCTTTCCACATGATTCTGAGTTGATTAGAACTTGTACTATGCCTTTGCTCAGCAAGACAAAAAAGTTGTTTTATCAGTGCATACAATGCTTTGACATTACCAAAAGTATACATATCAATCTTACACCAACGTACTGAGTGCAAACCTAATGGAAACATCTTAAATAATCTTTCCTCATGATTCTGAGTTGTCTATAATTTGTTTCATGCCTCTGTTCATAAAGACAAAAAAGTTCTTTTCTCAGTGCATACACTGTTTTGACTTTACAAACAGTGTACATTTCAATTTTCCACCAAAGTGCTGATTGCAAACCTAATGGAAACACCTTAAATTACCTTTCCACATGATTCTGTGTTGATTAGAACTTGTAACATACCTTTGCTCAGCAGGACAAAAAAGTTGTTTCCTCAGAGCGTACAATGCTTTGACTTTACCAATAGTATACATTTCAATTTTACACCAAAGTACTGACTGCAAACCTAATGGAAACATCTTAAATGATCTTTCCTCATGATTCTGAGTTGTCTATAATTTGTTTCATGCCTCTGTTCATCAAGACAAAAAAGTTGCTTCCTCAGTGCATACAAAGCTTTGACATTCCCAATAGTATACATTTTAAACTTCCACCAAAGTACTGACGGCAAACCTAATGGAAACACCTTAAATTACCTTTCCACATGATTCTGAGTTGATTAGAACTTGTACCATGCCTTTGCTCAGCAAAACAAAAAAGTTGTTTTCTCAGTGCATAGAATGCTTTGATATTACCAATACTATACATTTTAATTTACACAAAAGTACAGAGTGGATCCCTAATGGAAACATCTTAAATTAACTTTCCACATTATTCTGAGTTGCTTAAACGACATTTCATGCCTCTGCTCATCAGGACAAAAAAGTTGTTTTCTCAGTGCATACAATCCTTTGACAGTGCCAATAGTAATCATTTACACAAATGTACAGACTGGAAACCTAATGGAAACATCTTAAATAATCTTTCCACATGATTCTGTGTTGATTAGCAGTTGTACCATACCTTTGTTCAGCAAGACAAAAAAGTTGTTTCCTCAGTGCATACAAAGATTTGACATTACCAATAGTATACATTTTAAACTTCCACCAAAGTACTGACTCCAAACCTAATGGAAACACTTTAATTTACCTTTCCACATGATTCTGAGTTGATTAGAACTTGTACCATGCCTTTGCTCATCAAGACAAAAAAGTTGTTTTCTCAGTGCATAGAATGCTTTGACATTACCAATAGTATACATTTTAATTTACACAAAAGTACAGAGTGGATCCCTAATGGAAATATTTTAAATTGTCTTTCCACATTATTCTGAGTTGCGTAAAAGACATTTCATGCCTCTGCCCATCAGGACAAAAAAGTTCTTTTCTCAATGCATACAATCCTTTGACAGTGCCAATAGTAATCATTTACACAAATGTACAGACTGGAAACCTAATGGAAACATCTTAAATAATCTTTCCACATGATTCTGTGTTGATTAGAACTTGTACCATGCCTTTGCCCAGCAAGATAAAAAAGTTGTTTTCTCAGAGCATACAAGGCTTTGACATTACCATTTCAATTTTCCACCAAAGTACTGAGTGCAAACCTAATGGAAACATCTTAAATAATCTTTCCTCATGATTCTGAGTTGTCTATAATTTGTTTCATGCCTCTGTTCATAAAGACAAAAAAGTTCTTTTCTCAGTGCATACACTGTTTTGACTTTACAAACAGTGTACATTTCAATTTTCCACCAAAGTGCTGAGTGCAAACCTAATGGAAACACCTTAAATTACCTTTCCACATGATTCTGTGTTGATTAGAACTTGTGCCATGCCTTTGTCCAGCGAGATAAAAAAGTTGTTTTCTCAGATAATACAATACTTTGACTTTACCAAAGGTATACATTTTAATTTTCCACCAAAGTGCTGATTGCAAACCTAATGGAAACACCTTAAATTACCTTTCCACATGATTCTGTGTTGATTAGAACTTGTAACATACCTTTGCTCAGCAGGACAAAAAAGTTGTTTCCTCAGTGCATACAAAGCTTTGACATTACCAAACGTACACATTTTAAACTTCCACCAAAGTACTGACGGCAAACCTAATGGAAACACCTTAAATTACCTTTCCACATGATTCTGAGTTGATTAGAACTTGTACCATGCCTTTGCTGAGCAAAACAAAAAAGATGTTTTCTCAGTGCATACAATGCTTTGACATTACCAATAGTATACATTTCAATCTTACACCAAAGTACGGAGTGCAAACCTAATGGAAACATCTTAAATAATCTTTCCTCATGATTCTGAGTTGTCTATAATTTGTTTCATGCCTCTGTTCATCAAGACAAAAAAGTTGCTTCCTCAGTGCATACAAAGCTTTGACATTACCAATAGTATACATTTTAAACTTCCACCAAAGTACTGACTCCAAACCTAATGGAAACACCTTAAATTACCTTTCCACATGATTCTGTGTTGATTAGAACTTGTTCCATGCCTTTGTCCAGCAAGATAAAAAAGTTGTTTTCTCAGAGCGTACAATGCTTTGACTTTACCAATGGTATACATTTTAATTTTCCACCAAAGTGCTGATTGCAAACCTAATGGAAACACCTTAAATTACCTTTCGACATGATTCTGTGTTGATTAGAACTTGTAACATACCTTTGCTCAGCAGGACAAAAAAGTTGTTTCCTCAGTGCATACAAAGCTTTGACATTACCAATAGTATACATTTTAAACTTCCACCAAAGTACTGACTCCAAACCTAATGGAAACACATTAATTTACCTTTCCACATGATTCTGAGTTGATTAGAACTTGTACCATGCCTTTGCTCAGCAAGACAAAAAAGTTGTTTTCTCAGTGCATAGAATGCTTTGACATTACCAATAGTATACATTTTAATTTACACAAAAGTACAGAGTGGATCCCTAATGGAAATATCTTAAATTAACTTTCCACATTATTCTGAGTTGCTTAAAAGTCATTTCATGCCTCTGCTCATCAGGACAAAAAAGTTCTTTTCTCAATGCATACAATCCTTTGAAAGTGCCAATAGTAATCATTTACACAAATGTACAGACTGGAAACCTAATGGAAACATCTTAAATAATCTTTCCACATGATTCTGTGTTGATTAGCAGTTGTACCATGGCTTTGCTCAGAAAGACAAAAAAGTTGTTTTCTCAGTGCATACAATGCTTTGACTTTACCAATAGTATACATTTCAATTTTACACCAAAGTACTGAGTGCAAACCTAATGGAAACATCTTAAATAATCTTTCCTCATGATTCTGAGTTGTCTATAATTTGTTTCATGCCTCTGCTCATCAAGACAAAAAAGTTCTTTTCTCAATGCATACATTCCTTTGACAGTGCCAATAGTAATCATTTACACAAATGTACAGACTGGAAACCTAATGGAAACATCTTAAATAATCTTTCCACATGATTCTGTGTTGATGAGCAGTTGTACCATGGCTTTGCTCAGTAACACAAAAAAGTTGTTTTCTCAGTGCATACAAAGCTTTGACTTCACCAATAGTGTACATTTCAATTTTCCACCAAAGTGCTGAGTGCAAACCTAATGGAAACACCTTAAATTACCTTTCCACATGATTCTGTGTTGATTAGAACTTCTACCATGCCTTTGCCCAGCAAGATAAAAAAGTTGTTTTCTCAGAGCATACAATGCTTTGACATTACCAATAGTATACATTTCAATTTTCCACCAAAGTACTGAGTGCAAACCTGATGGCAACATCTTAAATTCCCTTTCCACATGATTCTGAGTTGATTAGAACTTGTACTATGCCTTTGCTCAGCAAGACAACAAACTTGTTTTCTCAGTGCATACAATGCTTTGACATTACCAATAGTATACATATCAATCTTACACCAAAGTACTGAGTGCCAGCCTAATGGAAACATCTTAAATAATCTTTCCTCATGATTCTGAGTTGTCTATAATTTGTTTCATGCCTCTGTTCATAAAGACAAAAAAGTTCTTTTCTCAGTGCATACACTGTTTTGACTTTACAAACAGTGTACATTTCAATTTTCCACCAAAGTGCTGAGTGCAAACCTAATGGAAACACCTTAAATTACCTTTCCACATGATTCTGTGTTGATTAGAACTTGTGCCATGCCTTTGTCCAGCGAGATAAAAAAGTTGTTTTCTCAGAGGATACAATACTTTGACTTTACCAAAGGTATACATTTTAATTTTCCACCAAAGTGCTGATTGCAAACCTAATGGAAACACCTTAAATTACCTTTCCACATGATTCTGTGTTGATTAGAACTTGTAACATACCTTTGCTCAGCAGGACAAAAAAGTTGTTTCCTCAGTGCGTACAATGCTTTGACTTTACCAATAGCATACATTTCAATTTTACACCAAAGTACTGACTGCAAACCTAATGGAAACATCTTAAATGATCTTTCCTCATGATTCTGAGTTGTCTATAATTTGTTTCATGCCTCTGTTCATAAAGAGAAAAAAGTTCTTTTCTCAGTGCATACACTGTTTTGACTTTACAAATAGTGTACATTTCAATTTTCCACCAAAGTTCTGAGTGCAAACCTAATGGAAATAGCTTAAATTACCTTTCCACATCATTCTGTATTGATTAGAACGTGTACCATGCCTTTGCCCAGCAAGATAAAAAAGTTGTTTTCTCAGAGCATACAATGCTTTGATATTACCAATAGTATACATTTCAATTTTCCACCAAAGTGCTGATTGCAAACCTAATGGAAACACCTTAAATTACCTTTCCACATGATTCTGTGTTGATTAGCAGTTGTACCATGGCTTTGCTCAGTAAGACAAAAAAGTAGTTTTCTCAGTGCATACAATGCTTTGACTTTACCAATAGTATACATTTCAATTTTACACCAAAGTACTGAGTGCAAACCTAATGGAAACATCTTAAATAATCTTTCCTCATGATTCTGAGTTGTCTATAATTTGTTTCATGCCTCTGCTCATCAAGACAAAAAAGTTCTTTTCTCAATGCATACAATCCTTTGACAGTGCCAATAGTAATCATTTACACAAATCTACAGACTGGAAACCTAATGGAAACATCTTAAATAATCTTTCCACATGATTCTGTGTTGATTAGCAGTTGTACCATGGCTTTGCTCAGTAACACAAAAAAGTTGTTTCCTCAGTGCATACAAAGCTTTGACATTACCAATAGTATACATTTTAAACTTCCACCAAAGTACTGACTCCAAACCTAATGGAAACACCTTAATTTACCTTTCCACATGATTCTGAGTTGATTAGAACTTGTACCATGCCTTTGCTCAGCAAGACAAAAAAGTTGTTTTCTCAGTGCATAGAATGCTTTGACATTACCAATAGTATACATTTTAATTTACACAAAAGTACAGAGTGGAACCCTAATGGAAATATCTTAAATTAACTTTCCACATTATTCTGAGTTGCTTAAAAGTCATTTCATGCCTCTGCTCATCAGGACAAAAAAGTTCTTTTCTCAATGCATACAATCCTTTGAAAGTGCCAATAGTAATCATTTACACAAATGTACAGACTGGAAACCTAATGGAAACATCTTAAATAATCTTTCCACATGATTCTGTGTTGATTAGCAGTTGTACCATGGCTTTGCTCAGAAAGACAAAAAAGTTGTTTTCTCAGTGCATACAATGCTTTGACTTTACCAATAGTATACATTTCAATTTTACACCAAAGTACTGAGTGCAAACCTAATGGAAACATCTTAAATAATCTTTCCTCATGATTCTGAGTTGTCTATAATTTGTTTCATGCCTCTGCTCATCAAGACAAAAAAGTTCTTTTCTCAATGCATACAATCCTTTGACAGTGCCAATAGTAATCATTTACACAAATGTACAGACTGGAAACCTAATGGAAACATCTTAAATAATCTTTCCACATGATTCTGTGTTGATGAGCAGTTGTACCATGGCTTTGCTCAGTAACACAAAAAAGTTGTTTTCTCAGTGCATACAAAGCTTTGACTTCACCAATAGTGTACATTTCAATTTTCCACCAAAGTGCTGAGTGCAAACCTAATGGAAACACCTTAAATTACCTTTCCACATGATTCTGTGTTGATTAGAACTTCTACCATGCCTTTGCCCAGCAAGATAAAAAAGTTGTTTTCTCAGAGCATACAATGCTTTGACATTACCAATGGTATACATTTCAATTTTCCACCAAAGTACTGAGTGCAAACCTGATGGCAACATCTTAAATTCCCTTTCCACATGATTCTGAGTTGATTAGAACTTGTACTATGCCTTTGCTCAGCAAGACAAAAAACTTGTTTTCTCAGTGCATACAATGCTTTGACATTACCAATAGTATACATATCAATCTTACACCAAAGTACTGAGTGCCAGCCTAATGGAAACATCTTAAATAATCTTTCCTCATGATTCTGAGTTGTCTATAATTTGTTTCATGCCTCTGTTCATAAAGACAAAAAAGTTCTTTTCTCAGTGCATACACTGTTTTGACTTTACAAACAGTGTACATTTCAATTTTCCACCAAAGTGCTGAGTGCAAACCTAATGGAAACACCTTAAATTACCTTTCCACATGATTCTGTGTTGATTAGAACTTGTGCCATGCCTTTGTCCAGCGAGATAAAAAAGTTGTTTTCTCAGTGCATGCAATGCTTTGACTTTACAAATAGTGTACATTTCAATTTTCCACCAAAGTGCTGAGTGCACACCTAATGGAAACACCTTAAATTACCTTTCCACATGATTCTGTGTTGATTAGAACTTCTACCATGCCTTTGCCCAGCAAGATAAAAAAGTTGTTTTCTCAGAGCATACAATGCTTTGACATTACCAATAGTATACATTTCAATTTTCCACCAAAGTACTGAGTGCAAACCTGATGGCAACATCTTAAATTCCCTTTCCACATGATTCTGTGTTGATTAGAATTTGTACCATACCTTTGTTCAGCAAGACAAAAAAGTTGTTTCCTCAGTGCATACAAAGCTTTGACATTACCAATAGTATACATTTTAAACTTCCGCCAAAGTACTGACTCCAAACCTAATGGAAACACCTTAATTTACCTTTCCAAATGATTCTGAGTTGATTAGAGCTTGTACCATGCCTTTGCTGAGCAAGACAAAAAACTTGTTTTCTCAGTGCATAGAATGCTTTGACATTACCAATAGTATACATATCAATCTTACACCAAAGTACTGAGTGCAAACCTAATGGAAACATCTTAAATAATCTTTCCTCATGATTCTGAGTTGTCTATAATTTGTTTCATGCCTCTGTTCATCAAGACAAAAAAGTTGCTTCCTCAGTGCATACAAAGCTTTGACATTACCAATAGTATACATTTTAAACTTCCACCAAAGTACTGACTCCAAACCTAATGGAAACACCTTAAATTACCTTTCCACATGATTCTGTGTTGATTAGAACTTGTTCCATGCCTTTGTCCAGCAAGATAAAAAAGTTGTTTTCTCAGAGTGTACAATGCTTTGACTTTACCAATGGTATACATTTTAATTTTCCACCAAAGTGCTGATTGCAAACCTAATGGAAACACCTTAAATTACCTTTCGACATGATTTTGTGTTGATTAGAACTTGTAACATACCTTTGCTCAGCAGGACAAAAAAGTTGTTTTCTCAGTGCATAGAATGCTTTGACATTACCAATAGTATACATTTTAATTTACACAAAAGTACAGAGTGGATCCCTAATGGAAATATCTTAAATTAACTTTCCACATTATTCTGAGTTGCTTAAAAGACATTTCATGCCTCTGCTCATCAGGACAAAAAAGTTCTTTTCTCAATGCATACAATCCTTTGAAAGTGCCAATAGTAATCATTTACACAAATGTACAGACTGGAAACCTAATGGAAACATCTTAAATAATCTTTCCACATGATTCTGTGTTGATTAGCAGTTGTACCATGGCTTTGCTCAGTAAGACAAAAATGTTGTTTTCACAGTGCATACAATGCTTTGACTTTACCAATGGTATACATTTCAATTTTACACCAAAGTACTGAGTGCAAACCTAATGGAAACATCTTAAATAATCTTTCCTCATGATTCTGAGTTGTCTATAATTTGTTTCATGCCTCTGTTCATAAAGACAAAAAAGTTCTTTTCTCAGTGCACACACTGTTTTGACTTTACAAACAGTGTACATTTCAATTTTCCACCAAATGCTGAGTGCAAACCTAATGGAAACACCTTAAATTACCTTTCCACATGATTCTGTGTTGATTAGAACTTGTGCCATGCATTTGTCCAGCGAGATAAAAAAGTTGTTTTCTCAGAGGATACAATACTTTGACTTTACCAAAGGTATACATTTTAATTTTCCACCAAAGTGCTGATTGCAAACCTAATGGAAACACCTTAAATTACCTTTCCACATGATTCTGTGTTGATTAGAACTTGTAACATACCTTTGCTCAGCAGGACAAAAAAGTTGTTTCCTCAGTGCATACAAAGCTTTGACATTACCAATAGTATACATTTTAAACTTCCACCAAAGTACTGACTCCAAACCTAATGGAAACACCTTAATTTACCTTTCCACATGATTCTGAGTTGATTAGAACTTGTACCATGCCTTTGCTCAGCAAGACAAAAAAGTTGTTTTCTCAGTGCATAGAATGCTTTGACATTACCAATAGTATACATTTTAATTTACACAAAAGTACAGAGTGGATCCCTAATGGAAATATCTTAAATTAACTTTCCACATTATTCTGAGTTGCTTAAAAGTCATTTCATGCCTCTGCTCATCAGGACAAAAAAGTTCTTTTCTCAATGCATACAATCCTTTGAAAGTGCCAATAGTAATCATTTACACAAATGTACAGACTGGAAACCTAATGGAAACATCTTAAATAATCTTTCCACATGATTCTGTGTTGATTAGCAGTTGTACCATGGGTTTGCTCAGAAAGACAAAAAAGTTGTTTTCTCAGTGCATACAATGCTTTGACTTTACCAATAGTATACATTTCAATTTTACACCAAAGTACTGAGTGCAAACCTAATGGAAACATCTTAAATAATCTTTCCTCATGATTCTGAGTTGTCTATAATTTGTTTCATGCCTCTGCTCATCAAGACAAAAAATTTCTTTTCTCAATGCATACAATCCTTTGACAGTGCCAATAGTAATCATTTACACAAATGTACAGACTGGAAACCTAATGGAAACATCTTAAATAATCTTTCCACATGATTCTATGTTGATGAGCAGTTGTACCATGGCTTTGCTCAGTAACACAAAAAAGTTGTTTCCTCAGTGCATACAAAGCTTTGACTTCACCAATAGTGTACATTTCAATTTTCCACCAAAGTGCTGAGTGCAAACCTAATGGAAACACCTTAATTTACCTTTCCACATGATTCTGAGTTGATTAGAACTTGTACCATGCCTTTGCTCAGCAAGACAAAAAAGTTGTTTTCTCAGTGCATAGAATGCTTTGACATTACCAATAGTATACATTTTAATTTACACTAAAGTACAGAGTGGAACCCTAATGGAAATATCTTAAATTAACTTTCCACATTATTCTGAGTTGCTTAAAAGTCATTTCATGCCTCTGCTCATCAGGACAAAAAAGTTCTTTTCTCAATGCATACAATCCTTTGAAAGTGCCAATAGTAATCATTTACACAAATGTACAGACTGGAAACCTAATGGAAACATCTTAAATAATCTTTCCACATGATTCTGTGTTGATTAGCAGTTGTACCATGGCTTTGCTCAGAAAGACAAAAAAGTTGTTTTCTCAGTGCATACAATGCTTTGACTTTACCAATAGTATACATTTCAATTTTACACCAAAGTACTGAGTGCAAACCTAATGGAAACATCTTAAATAATCTTTCCTCATGATTCTGAGTTGTCTATAATTTGTTTCATGCCTCTGCTCATCAAGACAAAAAAGTTCTTTTCTCAATGCATACAATCCTTTGACAGTGCCAATAGTAATCATTTACACAAATGTACAGACTGGAAACCTAATGGAAACATCTTAAATAATCTTTCCACATGATTCTGTGTTGATGAGCAGTTGTACCATGGCTTTGCTCAGTAACACAAAAAAGTTGTTTTCTCAGTGCATACAAAGCTTTGACTTCACCAATAGTGTACATTTCAATTTTCCACCAAAGTGCTGAGTGCAAACCTAATGGAAACACCTTAAATTACCTTTCCACATGATTCTGTGTTGATTAGAACTTCTACCATGCCTTTGCCCAGCAAGATAAAAAAGTTGTTTTCTCAGAGCATACAATGCTTTGACATTACCAATGCTATACATTTCAATTTTCCACCAAAGTACTGAGTGCAAACCTGATGGCAACATCTTAAATTCCCTTTCCACATGATTCTGAGTTGATTAGAACTTGTACTATGCCTTTGCTCAGCAAGACAAAAAACTTGTTTTCTCAGTGCATACAATGCTTTGACATTACCAATAGTATACATATCAATCTTACACCAAAGTACTGAGTGCCAGCCTAATGGAAACATCTTAAATAATCTTTCCTCATGATTCTGAGTTGTCTATAATTTGTTTCATGCCTCTGTTCATAAAGACAAAAAAGTTCTTTTCTCAGTGCATACACTGTTTTGACTTTACAAACAGTGTACATTTCAATTTTCCACCAAAGTGCTGAGTGCAAACCTAATGGAAACACCTTAAATTACCTTTCCACATGATTCTGTGTTGATTAGAACTTGTGCCATGCCTTTGTCCAGCGAGATAAAAAAGTTGTTTTCTCAGTGCATGCAATGCTTTGACTTTACAAATAGTGTACATTTCAATTTTCCACCAAAGTGCTGAGTGCAAACCTAATGGAAACACCTTAAATTACCTTTCCACATGATTCTGTGTTGATTAGAACTTCTACCATGCCTTTGCCCAGCAAGATAAAAAAGTTGTTTTCTCAGAGCATACAATGCTTTGACATTACCAATAGTATACATTTCAATTTTCCACCAAAGTACTGAGTGCAAACCTGATGGCAACATCTTAAATTCCCTTTCCACATGATTCTGTGTTGATTAGAATTTGTACCATACCTTTGTTCAGCAAGACAAAAAAGTTGTTTCCTCAGTGCATACAAAGCTTTGACATTACCAATAGTATACATTTTAAACTTCCACCAAAGTACTGACTCCAAACCTAATGGAAACACCTTAATTTACCTTTCCAAATGATTCTGAGTTGATTAGAGCTTGTACCATGCCTTTGCTGAGCAAGACAAAAAACTTGTTTTCTCAGTGCATAGAATGCTTTGACATTACCAATAGTATACATATCAATCTTACACCAAAGTACTGAGTGCAAACCTAATGGAAACATCTTAAATAATCTTTCCTCATGATTCTGAGTTGTCTATAATTTGTTTCATGCCTCTGTTCATCAAGACAAAAAAGTTGCTTCCTCAGTGCATACAAAGCTTTGACATTACCAATAGTATACATTTTAAACTTCCACCAAAGTACTGACTCCAAACCTAATGGAAACACCTTAAATTACCTTTCCACATGATTCTGTGTTGATTAGAACTTGTTCCATGCCTTTGTCCAGCAAGATAAAAAAGTTGTTTTCTCAGAGTGTACAATGCTTTGACTTTACCAATGGTATACATTTTAATTTTCCACCAAAGTGCTGATTGCAAACCTAATGGAAACACCTTAAATTACCTTTCGACATGATTTTGTGTTGATTAGAACTTGTAACATACCTTTGCTCAGCAGGACAAAAAAGTTGTTTCCTCAGTGCATACAAAGCTTTGACATTACCAATAGTATACATTTTAAACTTCCACCAAAGTACTGACTCCAAACCTAATGGAAACACCTTAATTTACCTTTCCACATGATTCTGAGTTGATTAGAACTTGTACCATGCCTTTGCTCAGCAAGACAAAAAAGTTGTTTTCTCAGTGCATAGAATGCTTTGACATTACCAATAGTATACATTTTAATTTACACAAAAGTACAGAGTGGATCCCTAATGGAAATATCTTAAATTAACTTTCCACATTATTCTGAATTGCTT
Source organism: Mobula birostris (assembly GCF_030028105.1). NCBI lineage: Eukaryota > Metazoa > Chordata > Chondrichthyes > Myliobatiformes > Myliobatidae > Mobula > Mobula birostris. The sequence continues at coordinate 63,913 of NW_027275191.1, forward strand.
AAAAGACATTTCATGCCTCTGCTCATCAGGACAAAAAAGTTCTTTTCTCAATGCATACAATCCTTTGAAAGTGCCAATAGTAATCATTTACACAAATGTACAGACTGGAAACCTAATGGAAACATCTTAAATAATCTTTCCACATGATTCTGTGTTGATTAGCAGTTGTACCATGGCTTTGCTCAGTAAGACAAAAAAGTTGTTTTCACAGTGCATACAATGCTTTGACTTTACCAATGGTATACATTTCAATTTTACACCAAAGTACTGAGTGCAAACCTAATGGAAACATCTTAAATAATCTTTCCTCATGATTCTGAGTTGTCTATAATTTGTTTCATGCCTCTGTTCATAAAGACAAAAAAGTTCTTTTCTCAGTGCACACACTGTTTTGACTTTACAAACAGTGTACATTTCAATTTTCCACCAAATGCTGAGTGCAAACCTAATGGAAACACCTTAAATTACCTTTCCACATGATTCTGTGTTGATTAGAACTTGTGCCATGCATTTGTCCAGCGAGATAAAAAAGTTGTTTTCTCAGAGGATACAATACTTTGACTTTACCAAAGGTATACATTTTAATTTTCCACCAAAGTGCTGATTGCAAACCTAATGGAAACACCTTAAATTACCTTTCCACATGATTCTGTGTTGATTAGAACTTGTAACATACCTTTGCTCAGCAGGACAAAAAAGTTGTTTCCTCAGTGCATACAAAGCTTTGACATTACCAATAGTATACATTTTAAACTTCCACCAAAGTACTGACTCCAAACCTAATGGAAACACCTTAATTTACCTTTCCACATGATTCTGAGTTGATTAGAACTTGTACCATGCCTTTGCTCAGCAAGACAAAAAAGTTGTTTTCTCAGTGCATAGAATGCTTTGACATTACCAATAGTATACATTTTAATTTACACAAAAGTACAGAGTGGATCCCTAATGGAAATATCTTAAATTAACTTTCCACATTATTCTGAGTTGCTTAAAAGTCATTTCATGCCTCTGCTCATCAGGACAAAAAAGTTCTTTTCTCAATGCATACAATCCTTTGAAAGTGCCAATAGTAATCATTTACACAAATGTACAGACTGGAAACCTAATGGAAACATCTTAAATAATCTTTCCACATGATTCTGTGTTGATTAGCAGTTGTACCATGGGTTTGCTCAGAAAGACAAAAAAGTTGTTTTCTCAGTGCATACAATGCTTTGACTTTACCAATAGTATACATTTCAATTTTACACCAAAGTACTGAGTGCAAACCTAATGGAAACATCTTAAATAATCTTTCCTCATGATTCTGAGTTGTCTATAATTTGTTTCATGCCTCTGCTCATCAAGACAAAAAAGTTCTTTTCTCAATGCATACAATCCTTTGACAGTGCCAATAGTAATCATTTACACAAATGTACAGACTGGAAACCTAATGGAAACATCTTAAATAATCTTTCCACATGATTCTGTGTTGATGAGCAGTTGTACCATGGCTTTGCTCAGTAACACAAAAAAGTTGTTTCCTCAGTGCATACAAAGCTTTGACTTCACCAATAGTGTACATTTCAATTTTCCACCAAAGTGCTGAGTGCAAACCTAATGGAAACACCTTAATTTACCTTTCCACATGATTCTGAGTTGATTAGAACTTGTACCATGCCTTTGCTCAGCAAGACAAAAAAGTTGTTTTCTCAGTGCATAGAATGCTTTGACATTACCAATAGTATACATTTTAATTTACACAAAAGTACAGAGTGGAACCCTAATGGAAATATCTTAAATTAACTTT